>NC_142165.1:50267494-50567494 GCF_029865625.1 Vigna umbellata | reverse complement strand
GTCAATATGCTTCTGTACTTGGTAATCTTGTAAAATGCATTCCTTATGCCATATTCAAGCATTTATAATATCAATAAATCTTTACTTCATAAAGGAAAGAGTGAGATGATCACCCTAAAGTTTTGTTTACAAACGAATCATCAATTTTTCTGAGATTTTGAATTGAGTGGTGATTGAGTGCAACTCCAGGTATAGATCTAGAGATATACTTGTGGAGCACATAATTCAATCCTATACGTTTATAATATGAGATCTCTTTGTCTTTGTTCTCTATTATTTACACTTAACCTTATAAAGCTCATGTTTATTTTCGTTCTCCAGTGCAAGCTAGCTTGCATAATACTCTTGTTTTTCTTTCATGAAATGATAGTCTACCATGATTAAGCTCTAAGGTTTAGCCACATTCTGTTATTTGAATGGTTTATTCTATCATCCCAAGTAGATTTCTTAAAGGCTTTTGGTGCCATCTTATTAATTTCAAGCATGATTTTCAAGAAATAAGACATGTATGTCATGGTTTTTAATTTTTGTTTAATATTTCGGAAACAGGGAAGGGACAAGACTCCTGAAGAGAGAAGGATTGCAATTTGTATTTTTGATGATGTTGCAGAGCAGTGTCGTGAAGCTGCTATCAAGTAGAATCCATTTGTTGTACTAGGTTTCCTTTTTAGCGTGCAGTGATAATTATGAAGACGTGTTATTAACCATTTTTACATGCCAATTGACCAGGTATTATGATACATATCTCCCATTCCTGTTGGAAGCCTGCAATGATGAGACTCCTGATGTCAGACAGGTTAGGATTAGGCCCTCTCTGTTGGTTAGCATTTTAAAACCATTTTTATTGTATAAGCTGTTTGATTGTTGATATTGGTATTTCCTTGCATTTTCGCAGGCTGCTGTCTATGGCCTTGGTGTTTGTGCAGAGTTTGGTGGATCTGTGTTCAAACCACTGGTTGGAGGTACGGTTGATATACATTAATAAACTTGTAAAATGCTCTATTTCATGCAGTAACGAGTAAGTGTTTTATTGCAGAGGCTCTTTCGAGGTTAAATACTGTGATCCAGCATCCTAATGCTCTTCATGCAGATAATGTAATGGCATATGACAATGCTGTATCTGCTCTGGGAAAAATTTGCCAATTTCATCGGGACAGTATTGATTCTGCCCAGGTCATTAATTGTTCTTGTAGTTTATAACCCGTTTCTAGGGTTTTGGTTCCTGATTATGTCTATCATTATTACAAGCAATCCTGAGCCTGACTTTATTTTTTTTGGTTGAAATTATAATTTTGCTAATTTTCTGTTATGTTTGCAGGTAGTCCCCGCATGGCTAAACTGTTTGCCAATAAAAGGTGATTTGATTGAGGCCAAAGTTGTTCACGATCAACTTTGTTTAATGGCGGAGAGGTTGGGCCATAATTCCTCTTTTCAATTTTCTGGTTTGCTCATGCTTATTTTTCTGGTGTTCTAATTGTCGTGTTTATTTGCAGGTCGGACAGGGAGCTGCTGGGCCCAAACAATCAATACCTTCCAAAAATAGTTGGAGTGTTCGCGGAGGTTAATTTTTTCTTGCCACTCCAAATTTCATTTGCTTTCCTGAACTTGAGGGTTTTTAACTGTTTTTTACTGGTAGGAATGAGTAGACCTTTTTGTTTTTTGTGAAAGGACTTGTATATAAATCAAGTCATAAGGAGAATGTGATCACTTCTCTAGCTTGTCAACTAAGAACGTACCATACTTTATAAGACATTCATTATTTTAGTTGATGTCATGAAATCATTTCAGTAGTGTTCTTTCGTTTGAGGAGCCAGTGCCCTTTTCATACTTACAATGCCATGTATACATAGCTGACATTTTCGCTTCATGCATTAATCCCACCAATACCGTAGTGTTTATGCAACGGTCATTCTTCTGTTCCAGTAATCAAGGGGCACATGTAGCGAATGTTTTTTTTTGGATAATGTGTATGCTTTATATTATATTTATTTGGTATTGCTTTTGTATTTAATGCCCTTTGCGACAGGTTTTATGTGCTGGTAAGGACCTTGCGACAGAACAAACAGCTGGCCGTATGGTTAATTTACTGAGACAGCTCCAGCAAACTTTACCACCCTCTACTTTTGCTTCTACATGGTCATCTTTGCAGCCACAGCAACAGATTGCATTGCAATCCATCCTTTCTTCATAGTTTTCACTGCCTTTACAATCCATCATTTCTTCATAGCATCCTGGCTTGGCATTTGGTGTATTGCTCTTCTTGGGAACAAGCTTTTTCCAGTTTGGTGGTCTCTATTTGTTACTCATTCTTTTTGCCATAAGATGGTTTCCATCATTCATTCTTGCATGGTGTTTTATAGCAGCAACATGGTGGCTTCAGTTTTGAGAATGCAGAGTCAATTGTGATTGGAAAGGGAACTTCCTGTAGAATGTGTATATTATGAGTGTTAATAGTCCGATTGAGTCCAAAAGAGCATGTTAGGCAATTGTGGTGTGGGAGCTTCTCGTTCTATTCCTCTTATTGTTTTTTCTTACCATATCGCGTGAGAATATAGGGTTGTCTTTGGGGCAATTCTTGCAGTTTTGGCCTATTATTGTATTTGTTTTATTTCAATATCAGACAGTATTAAGTGTACCATATGAAATTTTAATGCTATTTATCCATTAAGGTTGCAAAACTTGTTTTTCAAATCCATCATTTGTTCACAATTAAGCTGAGGCTGAAGAATATGATTTGGACTAAGCTGGGTCTCTCAAGAGGTGTAGCTGCTTTTTGTAAAATTATTGTCTTGAGTGGAAAGTGTGGATAGGTCCTTTTCACTCCAAAGTCATGCTTTTCCAATTTGGACTGACCGCGTTTTATCTGTTTGTTTATTAAATTTGAACCAATTGACCCTTAAAATTAGATATCAACTGCTCAAACTGATAAAAATTATCAATGCTTAAAATTGGCGCGATTTGGTATTTTAGAAGTAGTTTATATGTTTAAAGAAAAATATAAATAGGTGGAAGTTATGCTATCCATGGTCATTAATTTATCTAAGAAACATAATATTTGCTTATATTAATCTACAAATTATTTTAATATACGGTTTTTTAACTTTATAATATATTAATATTGTTTTGATTTTTAATTTTTAATTTTTAATTATATTATTAATAGACATGACTGTATTTCATTTAAATTTAAGTTTGATGATATTTTTGTTTTGAACTTTTATACGTATTTTTTTTAAGATTTATTAAATAATTTTCTTACTCTTTAAGTTAAAAAGCTATATTATATATTTTTAATATTATCTTATAAATTACATTATTCTTTTATTAATACCAATTTAATTATTAAGTTATTAATTTTTATTCAATGTCTTTATAGGTACAGTTATAAAGCAGTAACCCGTGATGATAGCCATTGATATATGCAATCATTGAGGGGAAAAGTTCATGCCTCGATAATCGTAAGGCATAAGCATCACTATTGCAGATGGCCATTTAAAAGGGAATTATAGGAAGCATTGATCCTACAATTTCTGAAGTACGAATAAGATTCTTTTAAGTCAAAGATACATCGATTGATTGGGATTGTTGTATGTATATGAAACAGTGTAAAATTGATAAGATGTTTTCGACTTTTAAAAAAATACCTTTTTACTCATTTATGAAAAAAAAAATAGTGTAGGTATGGCTGTGTATATTATAATTTCGTACTTTCCTTAATAGAATGAACTTTTACAAGAAGTTGATTTTGTTCACAACAATGTCTTACTGCAAATGATGTTTTATTTTGTTAGTTCATAACTTAAATACGAAAATTAAAAATAAATCAAGTAATAATGAGTAAATAAACAAATTCTTCTCTGCCATGAATATTCTGTGAACACCAAAAGTTCATCACATAAAGCAGCAACAGCAGCACGGACCTACCACATTGCCTCTGCGATAACTTCCCTCATTGCCTCTGCCGTAACTTACCTCGTGCTACTGCCAGTTAGCCGCATACATCTATAATCTCCATATAGAAGCCAAAATCTGTTCTTTCTCTCGTCCTTTATTCCTACAGCACACACGTCTTAGATAATTTATCTGTGATATCTGATTTATTAGTATTTGGTCAGTAGAAAATTATCTATGAATTAATTTATAGTTTTAATTCGTAAATAAGATTTGCAAATAATTTATTCGTAGATAAAATTTATATATAATATATTTGTAAGTAAAAAAAATATATTTTTGAATTTTTTTTGTCAAAAAAGAGTGAGTCGTTCAAGGTAGAGATTGGTTTATTGATATATGAATAAAACTGAAGTAAGATATACTTACAGAATATTCTCGAAAGCTTAATTTAATAAAAACATAGAAAAATATGAATATAGAAGAGAACATGAGATTAAAAGTATTTATTCCAATGAGAATGTGTCATATTTATTGGTAAGTATGGATAGTTAAAGTAATTAGTTGATAATATTATGAGTAGTGGTACAATATTTAACTTCATTTGACTCAAAGATAAGATAATCATAAAATAAGACAAATCTTAAATGTTTAATTTACATTTTTAAATGTGATTATTTATTTAAATACTTACATTTGACTTTGTATGACGTTTTTCTAAATATTTCCGTTCAACTTGGTTAATGGCTTGTGGGTTTGATCGGCATTAGCAACGGAAGTGGCAATTCCTGTCCAATTCAACACCCATTAATAAGAAGAATCAAAATTCTGATGAAAACAAGTTTCAACACACATTTCCATAGATAAGTCAACCAACAATGAGACAATGAATATATGTCGCATTTATGTGATGGGCAATTGGCTGGAAAAAGACAACATCATATACACAAAACCCCATTGTTCAAGACTGAGACATGGTGTCATGGATTTTCCACTTCAGATGTTCATTAGTGGAACTGTTTTTATCACCAAATATACTGCGCTTGAACAAATGAAACACATGGTTAAGGTAAGGAGAATGCATTTTAACAAGTTAGGTGAGAAACGACATACATACACACACATGCTAGGAGACAAAAACAAAAGTTAAGACATTGTGGTTGGCTCTGAAATAGGTCATATGTCACATTCTACGACCATGAAATGTAAGTGGTGTGATTTCAAGGTGGAAAAAACGTACAATTATTATTTTTTTCCTTCTTGTTTCCATAAAATAAAGCCACATGGCCCCGTGCATTTTGCAGAAATGCACAGGAACAACATTAAAATTTACAACATCTTATGTAAGTGGTCATCACGAATTAGGCTTTGTCTCAATTCGGTTGACCAATCCAAGCCAGGGTGATCATAAGTGAGGACAACCACTACTACAACTACAAGCCAAATACAATCCCCACAACAAACAAAATACGAGCTTTCCACTACTCAAAGCAACTCAATGACATTTTTCAAGCTTCACATGTATGTACTATATATATATATATATACTTGTTTTTGTTATGTATTGCACTTGCATTGACGGGTATGGAAGATCAAAAGCAAAGGACGAAAGTGAAGATGAAGAACAAGAACAAGTTTGTTGGAGTGAGACAAAGGGCTTCAGGGAAATGGGCTGCAGAGATCAAAGACACGTCAAAGAAGATCAGGATGTGGCTTGGTACTTACCAAACTGCTGAGGAAGCTGCTCGAGCTTATGATGAAGCTGCATGTCTCCTTAGAGGTTCAAACACTCGCACCAATTTCTCTACTCAGCCCTGTACCACCATTGCTACAAATTCTCCTATTTCTCTAAAACTCAGAAATCTTCTTCATCGTAAAGCCATGTCAAATCAAACTCAAGTTCAAAACCAGCCCTCTGGTGTAAGTCCATCTTTGCAAGGTGCAACTACTCCAAATGGTAGTACCATGAATAACATCATGGTCATGGAAGAAACCTCTGCTTTTAGTGGTGAAGGTGATAAGTCTTTGTTTGTGGTTCAGAACCAGGTCTCTGATAATATGTATGGACTGGATATGAATATGATCAATTGTGTGATGGGTATCACACCAGATGCATCTCAGCTTGATTTCTCTTCTTGGCCTTTTTCCCAACAAAGGATTAACGAATTACCATTACCAAAAGATGGATTCAGTGTAGAAAGGCAATTACCAGACTCGGTATATGCAACGAATGAGTGTCACCATTTCGAGGATACATATGAATATGATGTCAATTATCCTCTCTCTCACTTTTTCTGCTTCACTTGATATCTATCTTTCAGTCTCTTCTCAACATATTTGATGAGGAAGAGAGTTCTGAAATGGCATTTAGTGGTTTAACTAGTATATATAATACTTAGTTTGTGTAATATCACCTTCTTTTCATGTCATTTTCTCTAGAGGATGAATCAAGAGCACAGAATTCTCACCAAGCAAGTTTTACTCTGTAGAGTTCTTTTCAGCTACTCAAAGTTAACCCATTAAATATTTGCGAGTTCGTGATGACTTATTGTCAAGATTGAACTAGGTAACGATCAAATCCACAAATTTTACATCTTTGAACTTGTACTGATAACAAATCATATCGAAGGTTGGACATCAATTTGCAACGAACAGAGGATCGTATCTCTTAGACCTTTTATCAAACACAAGGTTAAACCCGAGTTCATAGCTATTAAAATCATGGCGCTTACACCTTTGGACACAAGTTGATAAAAACTAAATGAAAGCCTCTTAAATCAATAAGGTTTGATTCTGGTTTGATGATGAACAAATAAAAAAAGAAACACGATCTTCATAAACTAAGATTGGACATCCACATGCATGAACTTAGAAAAGAATGTTGGGTTTATAAAAAAGGAAATTGGTTGCAGAGAGACAACAATAATCAAACCTGAATCCAATTCTAAAAGCATATACATAGTTTTTAATCCAAAACCTTAACATAATATATTTATAAATCTTTCGTCCTTACAGGATGTTTCACTTTCTCATTTCTAATCGAGACTTAGATTTACATTTTAATTTCAAAGAAAATTTATAATATTTTGTGATTATTATACTAAACACGCTTAAATGTAAAACATGCACTAGAACATAAATAACTTTATATATGATGGATAAAATTAATCTATTATAACATGTGGATTGGTTCAATAGTTATAATAGATATGCATTTTTTAATAACTATTCATAAAAAAAACTCAGATAGTAAATATAAATTTGGGGATGGAAGGAATTTGCTATAGTTATATCTTGTTATTTGGTTATTATTTCATTGCTTAATGGTAATAATTTGAAATATTTTTTCATTTGTGTTTGAAGAAAATTAAAACAGATTTCAAAATTCAACCGTAATATACTTTGTAACAAGATTGAGAAATAAGATGATAATAGATAAAAATTATCAATATATAAGAAAAAAATAGAATAGATTATAGCGGTATTTCATTTAAAAGAATTAGGAAAAAGGAAATAGAATCTGGCTTTTTATTACACGAGAATCTAATTTAGTTATAAATATTTTTTTAATGAAAAGTGTTACTTAGAAATAGGTCAAAGTGAGAAAATTATGAAGTTTGTGATTTCTTTCTCAATTTCCCTTCCATTCGTCCTTTTTCTTTAAACCTTGATTCGAGATAGATAAATTAAAACGCAATTAAAACTTATTTTTATACTTAATTTAATATATTTGTAATGATTTGGTGGGACGTAATTAATATTATTTCCTCCTATTGAAGTCGAACTTTTTATTTTTTTTTTTAAATGATAGTATATATAGATATCTGAACTAGGTAGGATACATGTATGTAAAAAATATATGATAAATATAAAATTTGTATATTATTTGTGTTGGTTAAAAAGTGGATTTAAGTTTAATTCAATATATGAAATTATTGATTTAATTAGACTTAAAATTCATTTGTGTTTGTATATCTTTAAACTGTATTTGTATTTTTAAAAATAAGTAAGAATCAAAGTAAATAAAATATAATATTATACAAAATTCAATGTAAAAAAAAAAAACATTTTCTTATCATATGAATTTAGAGAATAATGACAAACTCAAATGAACTCATTCCAAAATGAATAGTTAATTACTTCCTAGTTACTAAAACCCTCGTTTAAAGTAGATAATTATTTTTACAAACATGTAAAGAAAATTCAAATTAGACTCGATTTTAAGCACGCAAATTTCACTATCTTTATTAATGTGTTGATATGTTAACACCTTTAAAAAGAGAGGTTTTACCGATTTCTTAAAAAAATTATCAAAAAAAATTATATGATCAATGAAAGTAGTTTTTACGAAACATGATTTGAATTTCAACTTAAACATAACAAAGAAGTTGTGCAAGTAAAACACAAATTTAAATGAAGTTGAGAGAAGAAGAGCACTTGCAAGAGTATTTTTTATCATACTATTTGTTAGAATTATTTAATATGATTCTCCAATGTTAAAAGAAGTATCTTCCGTTGATTTGATGTTGACTTTGTTAAGGAGGTGATGATTTTTCATATTCATATGGAGACATGGTAGATAATTTAAAGCCGAATAACGAAGATCTCTATAACTACAACTATGAGGAGAGATGATCAATCACCTTTCAAAAGAAAGTTCTCTTTCATATAATTTTAATTTAAGATTGTATGCATAATATTAAAAATGGTAGAAAAAATTATAAAATAAATAAATTAATGGTTTGTTGAGAGCCGTGGGATTGTGGAGTTAATCCCCTATTTCTGATAAATGAAATCCAACCACTGATGTTATTGATGAGGTGAGTGAGAGAATAACTGGTTTGAAATTGAGGGTTGGGTGGGACCCACCACTTCTTAACCACGCGTCACCATGAAATAATTATGTTCCAAATGCGTCACTGCTTCTTTCACTGTCCATTCACTTTCTTTTCGAACCCATTTCTAATATTTTTTACTACTTCTTTGCTTCAAATTTGAATTTTAAAAAACGTTCATTTCTGTTGTTTAATTTTCATTTTCATAAAGTTATTTACTTTCATTTCTCCAAAATTCATAACTGCTGTTTTTTTATTAAATAAATAATTTTTTTATTCTCATCGTAAAAAAATGTCTCTATTTGACCTTCATTCTTCAAAATTTAAAATAACTATTTTTGTTTTTTATTTTTAACCTTCGGTTTATAAATATCATCTTGTGTAAGAATTGAAAATAATAATAGTAACATGTCTGAATACAATACACATTAGACAGACACATAATTATTAAGTAATGGGTAATAGTATGATTAAAACTGATTTTAGCTTAAAAAATGAAAATCAACTATATGTATTTTATCGAAACTTAATTACTAACAGAAAAGGTAAAATTCAATTGTTTTACAGAAATTAAAAAGCACAGTTAAACTTAAAAATTTTAAATAAAAATGTTAAAATTGGACTATTTGAAAGAAAATTCATTAACTTTATGTAATTCTTGTATCTTACTTTCAAAATTGGACAACAAACATAAAAAAATGACTATATTATGACTGACTATATATATATATATATTAAATATAAGGACAAAAATTACGTGAAAATATAATTTCCGCCAAATTTACCACCCTCAGATTGCGTATTATCAATTCTAGAGTCAGGTTCATTTTTTAAAGCGTTGTTCCGTATTAGGTCAAACCAACCCAAACTTCGTACATCCCAATTCTGGCGTTTCATGTTCGTTCAGAAAACTCTGGTTCCCTCAATACCACAATCGGAACTCGCGATCTAAAATGTCCAAATTCAAACTTCCTAAATTTTGGAAATGTACTTTTTTCATATGCCATGATCTCAGTAATTTTATTATTTATTTCATTCACAAGTCTCGAGAATTTTTGGCACTTGCACCAAACTTAAACCAACCGGACTCTGACTATTAAAACCTTTCGAACAACCGCCCAGAAATCTGCAATTTAGTCACATGATTTCCAGAAGGATATGTTCAGCCTGATTTTCATTATGTTATCAATACGGAAACCAGATAAAAATAGCGAACAAAAACATAAGAAATCAAATTTTGACATGGCAGATCAGAATACATGATTGATGTCTCAAACAACAGAATCCTAAATCACCAAATAGAAGCGTAATGACGATCGACCACTTCACAGTTTTGAATGAACTATATCACACAGGAATAAAAACAAAAAAGAACGAACAGTACGGGTGCAGGGCAATGTAACGAAGCATATACCCTTTTACTCGAAACAATTACAGTCGTAACACCTTAAATTATCAATAATCCTCCGGTTCCTCCTCATCTTCCGCTCCTTCAGCCCCAACCTCTTCATAGTCCTTCTCAAGAGCAGCCAGATCCTCACGAGCCTCGGAGAACTCACCTTCCTCCATACCCTCGCCAACATACCAGTGCACAAAGGCCCTCTTGGCGTACATCAGATCAAACTTGTGATCAATGCGAGAGAACACCTCAGCAACCGCAGTGTTGTTGCTGATCATGCATACGGCGCGCTGCACCTTAGCAAGGTCACCACCAGGAACAACAGAAGGAGGTTGGTAGTTGATACCACACTTGAATCCAGTAGGACACCTATCACAACAACAACAACAAACATCAACTTCACATACCAACTTACAGTGTATTCAGATGGACATTTGCCAAATTGATCTGGCAAACATGACTGTGAAGTAAAATGATACATGCTCCAGTATTTTAATTCTGAACGCAAGTGACTGATTCAGAACATGCAAATTAAATACTGAATCCCGTGTCATAAAACTACCGATCCAAAGTAAAAAACCACAAAAAGTTGCTTCAATTTTGTATCCAGAATCACTACAAAACTGTAAAACAAAATCAAGTAAAACATGTGAACATTAAACACAATTATGTTAACTGGTATCTCAACATGATTTCAGATCACTCAATGCGAAAGCAAACATGAACGTACGGTGTCTGGTTTCACAAGAAAATGCGGTTTTTCTCAGATCAAGAATAAAAACTTGACTTATAAAATCTCAGTTTTTAAAAAACGTATCCAGTAAACATTTGTGAGTAAATCCAGATTGAAAGAAATTATACCAATCAACAAACTGCACAGTCCTCTTAGTCTTGATGGTAGCAACTGCAGCATTGACATCCTTGGGAACAACATCACCACGGTACATCAAGCAGCAAGCCATGTACTTCCCGTGTCTGGGATCACACTTGGCCATCATGCTGGCAGGCTCAAACACGGCATTGGTGATCTCGGGCACGGACAATTGCTCATGGTAGGCCTTGGCAGCAGAGATAACCGGAGCATAGGACGAGAGCATGAAATGGATGCGAGGGTAAGGCACAAGGTTGGTCTGGAACTCAGTGATGTCGACATTGATGGCGCCATCGAACCTGAGGGAGGTGGTCAAGGAAGAAATGATCTGAGAGATGAGGCGGTTCAGGTTGGTGTAAGTGGGTCTCTCGATATCCAGGGATCTCCTGCAGATGTCGTAGATGGCTTCATTGTCCAACAGGACAGCCACGTCGGTGTGCTCCAGGAGGGAGTGGGTGGAGAGGACGCTGTTGTAGGGTTCAACGACGGCGGTTGAAACCTGAGGGGAAGGATAAATGGTGAACCCCAGTTTAGACTTTTTGCCGTAGTCCACGGAGAGACGCTCCAACAGGAGGGATCCAAGACCGGAACCGGTTCCTCCGCCGACGGCATTGAAGACAAGGAAGCCCTGGAGACCGGTACAGTTGTCGGCGAGCTTGCGGACACGGTCGAGGCACAGATCTACGATCTCTTTGCCAACTGAAAGGGGCAAAATCAAAAATTAGGTTTAATTAAGAGAGTGAGAGTGTGACAGAGAGTGAGAGACGGATACCGGTGTAGTGGCCTCTGGCAAAGTTGTTGGCGGCATCTTCCTTGCCGGAGATGAGTTGTTCAGGGTGGAAGAGTTGGCGATAGGCGCCGCATCGGACTTCATCGATGACAGTGGGTTCAAGATCGACAAAGACAGCGCGCGGGACATGCTTGCCGGATCCGGTTTCACTGAAGAAGGTGTTGAAGGCGTCGTGTGCGACTCCGAAGGAGGTGTCACTGGGATGGAATAAAGGGAAAAATTGTTAGAATGCAGGAAATGTAGAGAAGCAGAAGAAGAAAAAAGAAAGAAA
The DNA here is from genome assembly GCF_029865625.1 of Vigna umbellata. Lineage (NCBI taxonomy): Eukaryota > Viridiplantae > Streptophyta > Magnoliopsida > Fabales > Fabaceae > Vigna > Vigna umbellata. The sequence goes on along the minus strand of NC_142165.1, from coordinate 50,555,437 downwards.
AGAGAAAGACCTTGGCATCATGCCATCGGGCTGAATGCCATGTTCGAGACAGTAGAGTTCCCAGCAAGAGTTTCCGACCTGGATCCCGGCCTGACCGATGTGAATGCTGATGATTTCTCTCATTTTGGGATTTGGATGGGGTGGTTTTGGGCTGCTGGGAAGAATGGGAAGAAGAAGAAAGAAGAGAGGGAGGGTTAGGGATTTGGGATTTGAGATTTGAGAAGGTGTGTGTGAGTATGTTTACAAATATGACCCTTAAAAATGGGATTTGATAAACGTTTAGAATCCGGGTCTCTTCACTCTCCGTTTGCCGCCAGCCTATCCGACCCCACTAACCTCGCATCCCATCCTTTCCGCATCTCATACATCACTGTACATGCCCTGTCCTAACCATTTTTTTTCTTTTTCTATATTTTACTTTTCCTATTCATTTTTCCCCTATTATCAAACTATTTTCTATAAAAATTAAATATCACTCATTTTAATACTTATATATTCTAGTGATACAATTACTTATTATGATATACTTATTTAAGCGTGGATTAGTAAGAGTGTTTAAAAATATTTTACATTACAAAAAATTGTTATATACTTAAGACTATTTAAAAGTAAACAAAACAATTTAATCAATAAAGTTCTTGTGATCATTGAAAATTTCAAGATATAAGATAATTTCACATTATATAAAAATAATGTAGACATCTCATCTTTTGATAAAATTAAATTACATTTAAAATTTAATATAAAAGTCATTCAAAATTTATTTTAATTATATATATCATTCAGTGGATCTATGCTATCATCAGCACGCTTAAAATATAAATATTTTTATCTTAGTAAAATTGTTCTTCATCAAATATGATCAGATGTAAATCTTAAATTCAACTTCAATTTTTTATAATTAAATTAGACTTAAAATCACTTTATTCAAAATAATCATTATAATTTTTTAAAAATAATATCAATTAATATGATATTTCATATTTTCTTCTCCAGTAGCCTCACAAAATTCTCTTTCAATATAATTTATCATCTAAAATATTTATCTAGTTTTAATTTGTTTATTTCTTGTCAATGGATTCAAGATAATTTAATGATTTTATTTTTTTAATTTTATGCAAAAAAAATTACTTTAAGTTAATCTAAATATTCGAAAGTTCCATACTAACCTAAATTAAAATTGTTTTCATATGCATCTTTCGTGTTAACTTTTAACTTTTTAATCAACACGGACTAAACCTACCATGGATCACAAAACATTAGTGAATACTAGTGATAAGTAATCAAGTGATAGAAAGAAAAAATAAACATGAAATGGCACTTAGATTTTCAATTACCATAATTTCCCCGTAAAAACAAGTTTAATGATATATTTTGTATACCATTTCATTGCTAAATAGTATCAACAAAGACTTTGTTCATGGATATTTTTCATAAAAGAATGACCATACTATTAATAACTTTTAATTAAAAAAAGTGTTGTATGATAAACTAAAAGGGAATATAAAGTTATACTAAGGAGTTAAGAAAGTTACAACGAGTATCATGATATTTTTTTAATATGATGAAGTTGATAACAATAACATCAAAAAGGACATTGTAAGACACTTGTATAAGATCTATTCCAAAAATATAAATAAATTATTTAAGTCAAACTATACATAAAAATGGTGAAATAAAATCCGAAATAATAAAACTCCTCGCTTGAAAAAGGCTAGTAAAATAACCAAAATGTCTAAAATTTTTTCTTAAAAAAAAATGTTGACATCCCACTAGGTTATAATTTCAACGAGATTTTCTACGATTTTCTTTAAAAAGAAGGAAAAAAAAAAAAGAGAAATGCAACATTATTTTCTGTTAATGTTGATTGACTGTAATAAAAATGCACAAAAGTCAAAATTTGTTGTTATAGAAAATTTGAAATGCGTCAAAGACTAATAGAACAGAAGTTTGAATTGAAAATCATCTTAAATGATATTTTGAAAAGATAGAAAATAATTGCAAGATCATATAAGACTTAGTATAAGTTAATTAGACAAAGGTACACGAAACTATGTACAAAATACTTATACTTAAATTGATTATTACTCAAACGGGTCATTAATCAAACTATTTATTATTTACATATATTGTTAGTCATTATAAATGTAGAGTAACTTGTTGGGCTCCTTTAGAAAAAAATTTAACTCATCAAGACAGATTGAGAAGTTAATTAAATTATATAAAGTAAAAGCAAAAAATAATGAGATAATGAATTTCACTTAATATATACTAGTGAAAATATATGTACCATATATGTTTACTTTTTTATGAAAAAAACAATAAAATTATTGTTATTATAATTATAAAAATAAAATATAAATAGTTTTTATAAAAGTAATTATTTTTGTTTAAAAAAAGTAATTATATAAAAGATAAAATGAAAAATAAACTCTATATATATATAAAGTGAAAAAGATAAAGTAAAAATATGTAAATATGTAGGGATAACAAGACGGGTCAATATAGCCTCGTTTGGCCTTTCAAAAACGGGTCGGTTTTGGCTGACCCGTTACTTAAGAACGAATTAAATTTTATAATCTAATTTGTCGAACTATTAACTTGTCGGGTTAGTAGACTAGTCAAGTTGTCTGAAACATGTTCATGTTGGGCTATTGGGTTGATGTTGGGTTGTTGTCAAGCTGATGTTGAATTATATTTCAATAATTTATCACTTATTTGAATAGAATATCTTGTTTGCATCAGAATTTTTGAAAATATATATCAAAAACATGTTCATACAAGTTTAGATTTATTTTTTAGTGATGTCGGATTGGTGGACTGACATGAAAGATGAGTTTCCTACATTTATGTTTTCTAATAATATTGAGTTACAAATTGATCTTCAATTAGACAAGACAAATTGTATCGACAAACTCATCATTGGACTTGACCATTTTTGTTATTGTTAGTCTTTCAAAAATGTTTTGAATAAATAACATAGAAAAAGGATAAAATTAAATAATTTTTTTGTGTGTAAATAAATATAAAAATATTGATGAAAGATTACATTAATACTATATATCAAACATGTAAACAAAAAATTGTAATTTCAAATATCCAATTAGTAATTTCAATGCTAAAAAAACGTTAAATAAGCCAGTTAAAGAATGAAAAATTATTTTAGCTTGAGAAAATGATTTTTTCTAGGTATAAAATTAATCAATGTATATATTATTTGATTTAAATAACATACTTAAACTCACAATTTATTTTTAGTTTTAAATATATTACCAATAGCGGTTATTATTACTTTTATGAATATTCTTACGTTTTAATTTAATAGTATTATATTTAAAAATAATATAATTTTTTATGTAATTTTGATATTACATTTACAAGTTAGATTGATTGGAATATAACTTTGTTTATTATATAACAAACAATAATATTATTTTCAAAGACAAAAATAACAGAATCGTGAATGTGTTTTTGCATAAAATTAATTATTATAATATTTAATGAATTCAAAAATAGAAATATATTAAATATACCTCGTGACTGAGTATTTTTTATGTATAATAAAATAATAAATATTAAATACATTTAATTTATAAGAAAAAAATATTATTCTTTTTAAAACGTACTAAAAGAGTTTATATTTATAAGGTATCGAAACTGTAAACAAAGGTAAAAATAAATTATATGTAAATATTTAGTCAAAGAAATTAATAAACACATTAGTTATAAATGATATTTTGAAGGATGAAATAATGTGGTAATTAAGTTGATTGATAAAAGAAAGAAGAAATAAAATATCAGGAATTTGTCCGTATATTAGATGGATGGATGGATGGATTGGTGGAGCAGGACGGCCATGTGCTGCCACCCACTTCCCACAATTATTAGCAGACAACCAAACAAAATAACAACACACCACACTCTTCACTTCTCTTCTCCTAATTAATATCTTTTATCTTTTCATATTATCAATACATTATTTAACTAATTAAACAAATCCAAATATTAAAAAATTTAATCAACTGCACATTTATAAAATCCAAAAAATTAAATTGCATCTTTTTTTACTGAAAAGCATCAAAATTACAAATTACACTAACAAAAGAGTCATTTGTATGATTTTATATGTAAAAAATTGATGCCTGAATATTCACGTCAAAATCACTTAAATGTGTAACCAATAACAACAAATGGCCCGTTAATTGTGTTGTGTTTGTAACCCCAACATACATACCAAAAAATAAATGCTTTCGCTCTTACTAGAAAAACTTTTTTTTTTCTTTTTCTCTAACATTTCATCTCTTTTAAATCTAATATCTTATTTTCATCTTTTTAGAATCACACATTCACAATAATTGAGAAGTTAAAGAGCAGTTCAGTTGGATTAAAATTTTAAATAGAGTAAATTTTTATTCATTTATAAATTCATTCTTCTTTTATTTTTATATTATTTTATTATCAATATTAGTGAATTCATTTTCTCAATTTATTTGACTGATACTAAAATTTTGTTATGATTAGATATATTATTTTAAATTCCTAAATAGCGAGTAATTTTATGTTTCAATATTGCAAACATTGAACTTAGGTTTTTTTGTGATGTCTGAGCACTTCCAGATTAAGACCGAGTACTTCTAGATAAAGATCGAGTTACGCAAATACTGAGTGAGTTCCAACAACAATGACCGAGTTCTTTTTCGCTAACCAGGAGATAACCAAATTGTTTTGAGTGTGAAAAGTAAAGATCAATCTCAGAAGATGATTCAATGATCTATTTGAGATTTTTTCCTCTGCATCACAATTCACAAGCTAGTTAAGAAATCATTCATTTCATTCACTTGTGTGTACATATTTAGACTTAAACAAAATAAAACTAATAGGCTTTTCTCACCTTTAGAACATCACTTTTTGAATCAAACTATTCCTTAAATCTCTATCCTCTCTAGAAAGATCTAATTATACAAACAAAACTCCAATTAAAAATCTAAGCATATCCTTATTATCACATAAATATAGATATTCACTTTGAATTATTTTGAGTCATATTGAACTATAGACTATATACAACTAAAAACAATTATTAACCTCAAAAGAGACAAAAAGTTTCTTAGTTTTTTGAATGGTAATAGAACTCTTCACTAGGATTATTTTTATGGTATTTTATCTTAAAAAAATGAAGGGGTTAGAATTAATAAAAAAAACTAAATGAGAATTTTATAAATAAATTTTAGAAAATAGTGAATTCTATAACATTAAATTTGAATAATATAAGTTCTATTTATAACTTTGACATTTTATCAATAAAATAATTGAAAGTCATTTTTTAAAAATTATCATAAAATATTTTCTAGATCTTTACCACATACATATTTTTTTAAGTAAATATAATTTTTCATAATTCTCATTTTTAAAGAATGCATTGTATTTTAAAAAATAACATACGAGTTAGCTTATGAAAAAAATAATAACGTATAGGCTTCTTTTTCTTTTAGCTTACATATGCGGATCCAAAAACAATACTTTAACACCCTTTCAAAAAACACACTCAATTAATAACTCCCTTTAATAATATAATAATATATATTAAAATTTTAAATTAGAAAATAAAATAAATATTATCATTTTAATTTGTAACTTAAATGTTTTTTTTATATCTTTGTGTCAATATATCACCCTTATACACTTTCATAAAATACGACTCGACTAAATATTTTATAATTTAATTTATGAACAAAACATGATTTTTTATAATAGTTCGAAACGAAATATATATTTACCTTTTTAACTTTTCATTCTTCATACATGTAATGACACACAAATAAGAAGGTTTGGGAAGGTATAAATTCACAGGATTAATTAGGGATTTTACTTAAAGATTTTGAGGATCCCTATCCCGAGGGCTTAAATTCTTTGATGATGTTTTTTTTTTAAAAATCTTAATTATTTTTGTTTTATTTGACTCTGTTCTTATTATACATTTACAGTAATTAAAATATGTCTATTTCTTTCTATTGTTGTTGACGGGAAAAATTCCTAGGATGTGATGTTTGTTGCATGCATGAATTGGAAGTTGAATGTTGCTTCAAAAGAGGTCAATTTGTTTTTGTAATGTTTGGGGCCATATGGTTCTACAAAACCTTAATCCATGTTAAAATAAATAAATGATAAAATTATTGAATATATAAACATGAAAATATTTATTTTTAGTATCGATTTTTCTCTTATTCGTTGTTTATGAAAATATATGTTAAATGTGATTTCTATTACTAACAATAGAAACAAATTTAAAAATAAAAAAATAAATAACATATATGTTTTGTAGACGAGAGACAAAAAAGACATCTCTTTTAACGATTAATAGTGAATATTTTTGCATCTCCATAAATTTAAAACATATTATTTAACCAAAATATTGAAATGGTATTTGCATTGTCTTAAATTTTAATTATTTGAGATGAAAATTTATTTTGTATTCTTTAAAGAGTTTTGTTTTCATTCAGCTGTTATTTTAAAAGTTTTAAGACAATATTAATTACTTTTCTGTCATTTGTTTTCTTATCTTTAATTTAACTTTCAATTAGCTTACATATACACATATTATACTGGAAGGATAAAATATAAAATTTTATAAATATTTTATTGAAGTTAAGACAAATTATTATATTTATTTCGATGTATTATTTTGGGTTGCAATTTAACTTGAAGTAATAATTGTCTTTGTGTTATACAGGGTCCTCAATGAACTAATCTATTGTGAAATTGCATGGCAAATTTGGTGTTGCACTATACCAATACATAATCAGTTTTTTGTTTTTGTTTTTTTTCTTTTTTGAACGTTCACATGTCACATATTATAAACATCACCAATATATTTTTTCATTGTTTTTTATTTATTAATTGGTATCCTTTAATATGAGGTCAGCTTTACTCAGATGTAAGCTTAAGAAATTTGAGTAGACAGAAAGACATGTTGAAGCAAGTTCTTGCTACTAAATCTAGATTTATTGGATGTAACTCCTCTTCTTTGAGTATTTAATATTGGTGGTAATGTGTATCCATCAATCTCATTTTAGCTTGTTCTGTTTGGTATTTGGTTTGTAAAAAATAACTCGGTAGGTTAAACTAAGTAAAATTGGTAAGTAATTATGTATGGTCTTCTTTAAATAGGTGTATGCTTACATGCTTACACAAATTGAAAAAAATAGACAAAGTTGTTGGGAATTTTTTATTACAAATTTAAGTATCTCAAAAAAAATAATATAAATATGATTATTAAAATAAAGATTTAAAGATAAGAAAACATATTATAACAAAAATATATTAAAATAGAGCATGAAAAGAAAATGTATATTTATATTTGTAAATATAAAAATTTGATGATGAATAATAAATTAAAATATTTAGTCATATTTAACATAAATAATTGTTTCAAACAATATAACGTTAAAAAAGCATTAATATAGGTAGGATTGACACATGTTTTAACTTTTCGTAACCTTGCTTACCCACACAAGAAGATCACATACCCAGTTGTCAAAAAACAAATTGAATCGAAAAGTATGGCACTTTCTCTCCAAGTTTTCAGCTTTAGTGAGAGACAATGGAATTGAACTTCCCAGGAACGAGAAATTCCACTACAAAAAGGGAAAGTGCAAAACTTCGAATTGGGAGAACCTAGAAACGAAATTCGAATAGGAATGGGACCCAATTGGGAACAAGGGAGTGGATTGAGAATGTGGGAAAAAGTGAGAAACATGGGAGAGGAATGAGACAAAGGATCGAAGGAAGAAGAAAGGAAATTGGATGAGGGTTCTAAACTGGAGATGAAAGGGTTATATATCGAGGGTATGGTGATTGATGAGTTAAATTTGATGAAGATGATAGGGCTACTGGATTTCATTTCATGACATGAGAGAGAGAGTGAGAGAGAGGTAACAAATATTTTATTTAAAACTTAAAATAAATCTACCCTTAAAATAAATCCACATAATCAATTCTTACTCTACCACGTACTTTTTCAATGTCAGCTCAGCCCAACTTAGTATGTCATATCGCAAGAAAGTTAACGTCATTTATAGCAATTAACGGTAAAGGCATTATTGGTTCAATTTTACCAAAATAGGGACCCAATTGAGCACTTTCAGAATACGAGGACCCAATTGATGCAAATCCACATAAATGGGGACCTCCAAATACATTAAACCTATTATAAAATTATAAATTAGTTGAAACGAACTAATATGGACTATTTTTTGTTAGGATAATGATACTTTGACAACATTTTTTTGACATTTTAACACTATCTACGTGTCATTCTGTGATTGGTCCATGTTGGTGTTTATGATTATTATTATTGATTGTGGAGTAATTTTGGACCAATCACAGAATGAAACGTAGATGATGTTAAAATATTGTCAAAAAAATGTTGTCAAAGTATCATTATCCTTTTTGTTATACCAAACCACAATGTACTAAAATTAGTCAAATTATTTTTAACACCCAATGGTCAAATTTGTTCGACTCGACTGAATTTCTGCCGGGTCGTTTGGGTCAAATTCTAATGAATTTTGGCCAGATTGACTCGGTCAAATTTGGCCTAAGTTCAATTAGGGTTGACTCGGTCAAATTCGACCAAATTTGGGTCGCTACTAACTCAAATGAATTTAAGTCGGGGCCGACTCGACCAATTCCAATTTTTTTTTACTTGGCCGAATTCGATAGTGGACGACTTAGACTAATCCAACCAAATTTTGGTTGTGTCTAACTCAATCGAATTCGGCGAAAGTTAATTATGTTTGGCCTGATTCGTCTCAACCGAAATATTTCGGGAAATATTTCGATTGTATCCCAACCTGGTCCGTCATGACATTATGTCTGGCCCGATTCGTCATGACATTATGTCTAGCCCGATCCGTCTTGATCTTCGGCACGAAACGATCCGTTATAACCTTTGACAAGAATCGACCTATCTTGATCTTTGACCTAAACTGACGTATCTCGATTTTCAACATGAAATGATTCGTCTCAACTTTCGACCTATGTACCTATGTGCTATTTTGTGTTTCATCAATAAATAATTTTAAGTTACTAAAAAATTAATTAAGCTTAGATTTTTAAAAATGAACTATAAAATGATTTAATTTAAATTTTATTATAAATAATTTGTCAGAACCCATTTAAAACCCACTAGAAACCCCAGATGAGTGGATTACAAGTGTCAAGAGAGAGTTCAGAAATTATGATAGTGGAAAACAGGTGGCTGCAAGGAAGTGGCCGTTTGGTTTTAAGGGATGGCAATATTTAAGGCAAAATTTTAAACTCTGTGCCACTTTCTGCATGCAAACCTTCTTCCCAAATTTCTGAAAATTTTGTTTTCTCCTCCTTCTCTCTAAAAAGCTTTTACTTCTCTCTAAGAAATTCTCATCTTTTCTTCCTCTGATCATCAAACAGACTACACATGAACATTTTCGGCGTCAAGGACGTTGGTTTGAACCGATCAGTTTTCGATTCCGAGCTGGTAAGTTCATCTCTCCCTCAGCTGTGTGGTTTCCTGGACATGCAAACCAAGTTCTGGTTTCATGTGTTGATCACTCCTCTAAAATGAGTGATTCTGATAGTGTTTTGATCTTTACTTGATTTAGTTTCGGAAGTTGTCGAGCGTTGAGGGTAGAAGGATTTGTAGGGGTGAACCAATAACCATATCAGTGAGCGTTCGGTCACGTTAAGAGGTAAGGGAAGCTTATATAATTTGATTTTATTCTCGTTTTTTAATGTTGGCATGCTTGTTTGATTTTGTTGAATCAAATATGAAGTATGATTGTTACTTTGTTCTGGCTGTGTGAATGTATGAAGATAAATGCTGAGGAATGTATTAATAAGAGTATGAACTCCAAGTCTGTATTTCTATGTGAAAATTAATGTTCGTCACTGAAGGTCATTGACCGTTTGGTTTTATTGTGGACTCGGTTGAAACGGGATACTTTCATTTGGAGAGAATTCTATTTGAGGACAAACGTCTTCATTTTTGTAATATTTGTATATGAGCGTTCAACCAAGGATATTCGTTCCTTGCTATTTGGTTATAAACTTCAGTATATCTATATGTATTTGTATATTTCGTTCGTTCTTGAACACTAGCTAAATGGTATCTTATATTTATCAAGCCTTTCTTCTATAAGTTTAGTAGTGCTCGGTCTTACACCAAGCGCTCGTATTAAGTAGTGCTCGGTCTTACACCAAGCGCTCGTACTAAGTAGTGTTCGGTCTCACACCAAGCGCTCGTACTAAATGTTGCTCGGTCTTAAACCAAGCGCTCGACCTTGATTCAGTAATATAATTTTTAAAAATAAGAGCATTAGGTCAAACTCAATAACGTTAGCTCTCTACGGTGCTTGGTCTTCGACTGACATTCGGTTTCCTTGATGTTTAACTCATTAAGAAGCTAAGTATTTATTGGCGTACGGTTTCTTCATATGATTCCGTCAAGTACTATTATTTGATGTCCTACAATATTTGTCTCAATTGGTTTTGGCCTAGAGTCTTAGTACTCGGCCTAGGCTTTACGGTGTTTAGTTTGAACTCTCAAGAGTCAGTTCATTCAACTGGCTCACTTGGAAAATAACGTTTGATTCTATTAGTCTCGGAGAAGTATTATTGTATTCGGTCCCTTTCACAACAAGTGAGTAACTCTCTCGATTTGATCTGTTTTGAGTTGGAGACATCTCAGTCTCACTCCAAGTTTTCAGTCTGGTTCTGGGTTAAAAACTAACGTTCGGTATTTGGTATCCTACGAGATCTCTATTCAAATTGGTTAAGTTGAAGTTTTAATGATGAAAGATGAGGAAATATTATATGGATGAAATGACTTTGGTTATGAAAGAGTATTCCGAGGAGGAATATCTCATGAATGGATATTGGAATTGGTAAAGTATGAATGTGGATAAAGTTAAGCTGGCGATTCATCCTGATATTCCGTGATTACTTGTTTCTCACGTAGAGAATGGTAAGTCATGTGTGGGAATGGCAAGAGGTCCTAGTCCTTATGGTTAATTTGGACAGATAGGACTAACCTCGGGTGGCAGCTGTTGAGGGTATCCCAATTACTACATCACCCGGGTGCACGAACCCGATACATGAATTAAATTACATAAGCTTACCCTATTTTCTTGTCTTGTCCGTTTTGTACGTTCGGTTATTGTCTTGTCGCAATGATCATCCGTGTAGATGTGAGCAGAAGGAGAAGAGCTGTTGGAAGAAGCGCTGAAAGAAGAAAGTTTGGTCGAGGTAGAAGTTAAGACCGAACAATAGAATTGTTCGGTCAGTAGTTAGTTTACTTGTACGATGACCGTTCGATCATCTTTTACCTTCTTCTTTGGTATGACCGTTCGGTATAGGAAGTGTTGTAAACCGTTCGATCTAGATTGCTTATTTGTAGATTTTTAACCTTCTCGTTATTTTGTAAGGTCATTCGGCCATAAGCGTATGTCCTATCTTTTGTAAGACTGATCTGTAGTATTATTAACATGTAATTATTCTATTATATATTTTTATACTGTATTTTTGAGATGTTGGAATTCAGTTTTGATTATAAATATCTAGTTTAGTATTTTAGTCTAATATTATACAATTATTTAACAATTCAGTTTTCTAGTCCAATATAATATAATTATTTGATTATTCAATTCTATGTGGTTAATTTTGTCCGCTAAGAACCCAAAGCTGGCAGTATTATTGATATTCAGACACATATTTATGAGTGAGTGATGACAAAACAATATTAAATCGCATAATTCTTAGTTGGCACCAACGAACCATATTCTTATCCATGTGCACAATGTGTACCCTTCCATATTCTTACATATATTAAATGCATGCAAATATTTTAATTAAAATATTAAATTTTGATATTTTTGTGTCATAATTTTTTATTCAAATACGCTAATATCATATGTAATTGTAGTAAAATTAAGAATTGTATCTTGTATAAGAGTAGGAGAACATAAACGAGTTAAATAATTGGTAAACTTTTCATATTCAAGTTGTTAGAAAAAAATATAATATTTTTAGTGTTATTTTCTTTTTCTGCTACTATTTATGATTTTTTTCTGTAAACTTCCTTTTTTTATGTTATTTTAATCATATTTTTCTAAATTTTAAATTTTTACTCTCAAATTTTTTTATGCACTAATTCATAAAGTTAGGTAATCCTACTCGATCCTAATTTAAATAAGAGGGTTTTCTTTGTAAATCTTTTACCACTCCCTTTTTGTATTTGAACTCACTCTTGACTCACATAATTGAAAAAAATTCTTACCTTAATTATGCTTATGTTTGGTTTTCAGTTGTTTTACATCTTTAGAATTATAGAGTTCTTTAGTTATTTTTTTAATCATTTAAGGATTAAGTGTCTAAACTTAAATTGAACTATCATTTTGAGATAGTTGAACGATCACAAAGTTGAATTATAATTTATTTTTTTAAAACTTTTCATAATGAATGACTAGGTTGGGAAAATTTTAATGAGATTTTTAAATTATTTGAACAAATATTTATGTGAAAGAAAATTATTTATGCTGTGGTAATGATTGTGATTTGTTATGTTGAGGTGTGGATCAAAAGTTATGATAGGTCGACCTAGATCAAAAGTTGAGACAAATCATCTCAGGTCAAAGGTCGAGACAAGTCAACTTGAATCAAAGGTTGATATGACTTGTCATAGGATGAAGGTCACGATGATTTGTTCTAGGTCGAAGGTTGAGACAAATCGCCTAGATTAAAAGTCGAGACAAGTTGGCTCAAGTCAAAGATCAAGATTGGCTTATCCTTGTAAAAAGTCAAGACGAGCTAGGTCAGATTAAAGATTAAGATTAGTTAATTTGACCTAAGTTTGTGATAGACCGATTCGAGTCAAAGGTCGAGATATGTCTACCTAGAAAAAATGTGGAGACGAATCTAGGTCAAAGATCCAATAATATATTTAAAAAATTAATATGTAAAAAGACCCATAGGGCTCTGTGGGCATTTTGACCCATGAACGTTTTTAACGGGAGACTTTTTGGTCCCAACCTATGTGGGTCATGGTCATGTCTTGTGGATGAGTCAAATTGACATGTCAAATGATTGACAACCATACAATCACTATACAAAACTCATTTCAATGGAAACTTTACAATTTTGCTAGTTGGACAAACAAGCTACTTATTGATTAAGAAAAATTTGTGGCTGATTATAATGTTTTTTATACTTTAAATAACTTGTTTTTAAATGATCCCCTAAATTGGTATATTTTATCTATACTTTATATTCGAATATTATTGTGGAATGATGAATATTCAATTCAAACTTATATGTATTTATTTTTGTTTTGGATATGGCTTAAGGTAAATATTGACATGGAAATCGTATAACTTGTTATGTGGTCGATGAATATGTTTGAGATAAAATTAACTTGTCAAAAATTTGGGTAAGTATGTAAACACTTATAGTACTATAAGGTATTAAGTATATGAACCTGTGACATAAAGATCATTCACTTTATAAATCCAGGAGTGTGATGACATATATAATAATTAATTTAATTTATCCATTTAAAGACACTAATTAGTCAATTAAATGTTGTAATAATGTTAGATTATTGCAAAAGAAAACGTTGGATTGCAACGGTCAAAACTTTAATTGCCAATAACGTTTAAATTGATTTTATTAAGTGCTCCAACGGTAAAATATTTAATGACTTTTATTGTGTTTTATTGATTTTATTCTTTCCTAGCTCTATAAATAGAGAACTTTTTCCCCATTCCAAAACACACCAAAAGCACTCTTCTCTCCTTCCCCTTTCTTCTTTTCCTCTTCTAAAATTATTCTGGGTTTATTTTATACTCTTTTTAAAGATCTTTGCTAGTTCTGAGATCCTCATAGATATTCTGAGAAGTTCCTGTTGTATCCTGGGGGACTTGCGCAATACACCGCGGATAAGTCCTTAAGGACAGTGATCTACACGCCTCAGGAAGTATTTTGTTCGTGATCTTTATTCTACTTTTGTCAGTTTATTACTACAATCTTAAGGACTTATGACTGACATCAACAACTCAATCCCAGAGGATCAAAACTTTGTTTTCAGAACTTAGACAATGTTTGCGAAACCCATAACTTCCGGAGGCTGCCAAGGTTCTCGCAGCAATGATGCCTTTTGATCGAATTTGTAAGGATCGCGGATGAGGACGAAGAAGATGAGGTAATTTTACATAATTACTCAGAAAAATAAATTTTGGTTTTTCACTTAATGATATTGATAGTATTCTAAATTTGAAAATGGTAATTGTGTCATTGTTTGTATGTGGATGACGTGCTAAATTTTGGGTACATGCAATGAGATTGTTGCTAGAACTAAATTGTTTCTAGGATCAAACTTTGACATGAAAGACATAAGTGAAGCGAATGTGATTTTAGGTATTAGAATCATAAGGAAGGGAGATAGTATATTACTATCCCAAGAACAATATATTGAGAAACTTCTTAAGAAGTTTAGGTTTTATGACCTCACCAGTGAGTACCCCTTATTATGCTAATTCTAAATTAATGAAAAATAGAGGAGAATTATTATCTCAGCCTTAGTATGCCCAGATAATTGGGAGCTTACTGCACTTGATGAACTTTTGTTATGCAGTAGGTAGACTGAGTAGGTACACTCAATGTCCAAATCAGGTTCAATGAATTATGTCATTAAATATATTGGATTTTGCCGCTGTACTAGAAGGGAGAGCGATGCTAACTGGATCTCTGATTCAGATGAGACAAAATCCACTAGTGGTTATGTATTCACACTTGGAGGTGGTACGATTACATGAAGATCAACCAGACAAAATATTATTGCAAGATCAACAATAAAATATGAGTTTGTCGCTCTTGAGATGGCTGGTAGTGAGACTGTGTGGTTGACAAACTTCTTAGCGAACATTCCATTATGAATGAAACCAACGCCATCGGTATCTATACATTGTGATTGCCAATCGACAATAGCTATAGCTAAAAACAAGAATTACAATGGAAATAATAGACATATCCAATTGAGACACAATTTGGTAAAGCAGTTGCTAAAGAGTGGAACTATTTCCATTCATTATGTGAAGTCAGAACGGAATCTAGCAGATCCTCTGACAAAACCCATGGGAAGACAAATGATATTAGAAACATCGAGGGGAATGAGACTTAAGCCGCTTGCAAACAAACAAGTGATGGTAACCCAACCTTTGTGATTGGAGATCCCATGAATAAGGTTCATATGGGTAAAAACAAGTCACTTGTTAGTTCTGATAGCACTAAATTGATTTTAATCAATTATGTTCATTCCTATGGTGTGTGAAAGTGCTAGAGACTGCATATTGAGAGGTTAAACTTTGTCATTAAAATTCTATACGGTGATAGAATTTTGTCTTAAACAAAGTTTTAATGATTTTCATATCCCTTATGGGTGGTGTATGATTTGCAGCATACACTTGATGAAATCACCTATATGAGTGTCGAGTGGGGCCGCTTGCATGAGATCTTGGCATGATCTCTAAAGCACTCATGAATACCGGGCATGCGCATGGCCTAGTAAGCGCAACACAGCGATAACAGCAAGGATTGTGGGGGTGTATTGTGATTGATAAACCTCTAACACACGTCAAGTGTCTTTGGTTCATATAGCTTGCTATACCAACTACATTGTGTGTTAAGTATTTCAATCTAAGACTGGTTCATATAGTTTGCTATACCAGGTCTGATGCATTACATCCTATGAGACCCAGAATAAAAGTTTCTTATTTTTGTTTCTTTTGCAATAAGTGGGGGATTGTTGTAATAATGTTAGATTATTGCAAAAGAAAACGTTGGATTGCAACGGTCAAAACTTTAATTGCCAATAACGTTTAAATTGATTTTATTAAGTGCTCCAACGGTAAAATATTTAATGACTTTTATTGTGTTTTATTGATTTTATTCTTTCCTAGCTCTATAAATAGAGAACTTTTTCCCCATTCCAAAACACACCAAAAGCACTCTTCTCTCCTTCCCCTTTCTTCTTTTCCTCTTCTAAAATTATTCTGGGTTTATTTTATACTCTTTTTAAAGATCTTTGCTAGTTCTGAGATCCTCATAGATATTCTGAGAAGTTCCTGTTGTATCCTGGGGGACTTGCGCAATACACCGCGGATAAGTCCTTAAGGACAGTGATCTACACGCCTCAGGAAGTATTTTGTTCGTGATCTTTATTCTACTTTTGTCAGTTTATTACTACATTAAAAACTTAAAAAATGTTTATATGATTAATTTATAAAAAAAATTTAAATGTTAAAAATAATAAAATGAAATAAAATATTTAAAAAGTTGACAGACTAATCTAGCATGTTGACACTTTCTTTTGGTGGGACGAATCATGAATTTCAGCTTGTTTTACTACAATGTTCCATCTGACTTATCTTATTTTTGGCTGACCTTGTGAAATATAATTAATGTTCTTGACATACATGATCAATTAATCACGTGTTTTATGAAGGAAATATCAAATTATTGAAAGTATTAAAAATGGTGAATTAATAGTTTGTGTTTATGAAACTCTAAATGAGTTATTATATGATGTAATATGTTGGTAAAATGATAAAGTTGACGATGATTATCTTTGTTATTGCAAGTGAGACTCTAATGATCCTAAAACTAGAAACATTCATTACTAGGATGTTTTGAATCATTTTCTTTTAAGTTGAATTGAGTTAGATAGAATATGTTGCGCATTTATGTAGTTAAAATATAGAATGTTTTAAGTTAAGTTGGTTCAAAATGCTATTATTTAGAAACCAATAACTAAATTATATGTATGAAAAATGAATTATAACATTTTTGGACTAGTTTGCCAATATTCATTCAATTCTACACTACACGTAGTTATTGGGTGACCATGTTCTTTCCAAACAAAACTCATTTATTTAAAAACTTCACAGGTTTACTGTTGGGCAAAATTTACATCATTAAAAACTTGATAATTTTGTTCGCTAAACTACTAAAAATTCATTGGGTGAATAAACCCTTGATTGATCAAATTAAGACATGTGTTAATTCATTGAGGGAGGAAAGTTAGTTGTTGAGAAAATACAATGTTTTCTAAACTTTAAATTACGTGCTTTTAATTATATGTAATTGCTAAAGTTGTTTATTTTCACTAATGGTTATGTTATATCAACTTATTATAATTGAATATTATTATAAAGTTATGAATGATGCATTGAAATTTATTAAATTCGGTTTGAATCTATTACAATAAGAGCATATGATGTTTATGTTGTAATATTACATGTAGTGTGCTATAGACATAATTATTTATTTATTTATGAGGAATAAATACTATATTAAGATGTTTAGATTATGTATTGAATTTTAAATTCTCAAAGAGATGTTTGGACTTTATTAATATTTTACATATAGAAAAGAGATTTCTATGATCTAGTATGTAGTGTGAAAAGTAATTTTGTCTTTTAGGTTATAGGGATTCACTAGATCACATGAAAAGATATTTTCCTATCATATAACTTTGTTGTGTGAGACATCTTATTGAAGGTAGTGCGATAATTGCATATATTTGAATTTGGTTTAATACATATGTCTTCTTAAAACACAATTAAGCTCTTATGATATCGGTATTGTTTCAAGTGTGGAGTCAAGTCTACATGTCCAACTACTTAATCTCTAAATATTCAAATCACAAGTTTAAGTCTTGTTCGGTCTGAGGAACCTCTCGTATGTCCAACTACTTAGATGATACCTACAAAAGGTACTACGATGTTAGTGAATGTTATATTTAATACGTGAACTACCTCCTTACCTCAAACCCTTATTTATAGATTTTATGAAAGGGTTTTTTTATTAATGTTGGCCTAATTATGGCCCAAACATGACTAATAATGATTTAACCTTAAATAAAACTATTTTGGAGCTGATATACTTTGGTTTTATTTGGTGATCAGTCACTTGATCTGTTGTTTGATTGTCCAATTGATGATTTGTTGTCGGGTTGGAAGTTGACCGTTCGACTTGATAGATGATCGTCCGGTCTGTTAGTTGTTCGCTTGGGTTGGTGACATGCAGTCCAATCTAGTAGTTCGTCTGGTCTAATGATTCGCCGTTCGATCTATTAGTTGGCAACATTGACTGTTAGATGGTCGTCCGGGTTGATGGTTTGTCGTTC
This sequence comes from Vigna umbellata, assembly GCF_029865625.1. Classification (NCBI taxonomy): domain Eukaryota; kingdom Viridiplantae; phylum Streptophyta; class Magnoliopsida; order Fabales; family Fabaceae; genus Vigna; species Vigna umbellata. The sequence goes on along the minus strand of NC_142165.1, from coordinate 50,537,220 downwards.
AATCTGTTAGGCGACCATCCAGGTTTATGGCTCGCCATCTAGTATGTTAGGTGATCGTACGGGTTAATGATCCTCTGTCCGGTTTGTTAGGTGACTATTTTGGTTGATGGCTCACCATCCGATCTATTAGTTGACTATCTGGTTTGTTAGTTGATCTCTTAGTTTGTTAAGTTGTCATCTTGTCTGTTAAGTGATCATCCAAGTTATAATTGTCGTCGCTTTGTGATTGACTGTACAATCAGACGATACAAGTATCATATCCTTGTTTTATAACATGAGATATAGTCAATAAATTAAAAAATAAACACTTGTTATATATATATATATATATATATATATATATATATATATAATTTATGAATTGTGAAAAATACATACATGTATATGAGTTTTATGGCATGAGAGATTTAAAAAAAATCATTTCATGTTGTTTTATCATGTGTTACACATGATATTTAAAAAAAATATGAACAGAGATAGAATATAAAGTGAGAAAATATTTACTTTTTTTGTTTTGTTTAATTTCTTTTTGAGATATCTACATGCTTATAATTTTAAAGGAGATTTTTATTTTGAAGAAAGTTTAGTGTAATGTAAATATTATATATATATATATATATATATATATATATATATATATATATATATATATATATATATTATCTTGTGATGATTAAAAAGAAAGTAATTTTTTAGTGAGATATTACAAATGTTGCATGATAACTTAAACTTGTGCTTCTTATTGCTTTGGAAACTTAGAATGAATATACTTAATGTTAAAGACATTTAAATATTTTAGGATTAACTAGACATTAAGTTTATATATCTTCTATAAGAAATTAAAAAAATAACACACATATATACACACATATATACATATATATATATATATATATATATATATATATATATATATATATATATATATATATATATATATATATATATAAAATGTTTTCTTATAATGTAGTTTTTATAAAGGTCAGTGTTAGATGAGAGAGAAAATATTTTTTAATTAAAATAGTATTTTTTAAAATTAATTTTCTTACAAGATTGAATAAATCCTATAACCACAATATATTATTGTTGTACTCTAGTTGGTGAAGATATTTGCAGACGCATTCCAACTTTCAAATAAATATTAGTTCGTTTTGAAAAGGTACTAGAGTTTTTAGAAAATCTAACATTTTCACTTGGATGTTCACCTAGTTATATTATTTTTTATTGGACCTTTACTGTTAACATAAGTAAGAAGGAGCCAATCATGCCTTAATCATGATTAGAACCTTAATTTTATGATTAATATGTGCGATTAATTTGAGGTTACCTTTATCTTATTGTCTTGTATGTACTAATTCCAAAACTTTGGACCAAAAAAACTATATTCTTTATTTAACATTGTCTGAAAGTTGTGTAGTATACTAAGCAAATACGTATCAAACTACATAAGAATATTTAAAGAGATAAATCACTAAATTTTTTTAATATATGGATATCTTTTTTTTTTTTTAATTTTTGTACATATATTTTTATTAGTAAATGATATTAAAATAATTTTTAGATTCTATATTAATTAAATTGAAAAATAATTTAAGAAAATTTCCATAAAAATAATATTAATTAAGTCATAGATGAATTAAGCAAATCAAGCTCAAGCTTAGTATGTTTTACAAATTAAATCCAAACTTTAAGAATTTGACTTAGTTTGACTCATTTATACTCTCAGCCATGAATTTTAAGAATAACAAAAATATTTTTTATAATATCATCATGTCCTCACAATCACATAATTGAATCAATACTGAATTATATTAATCATAGAAAATTTAAATGTAGATACAAATTTAAATATTATAAGAGCTCATAATCAAAAGAAAACTTTTAAGAATTATAAGTAAAATAGGACGAGGTGACGTGAAAAAAAATATACAGAAATGAAACAAATAGATTACCTAAGTAGATATCTGACATCCCAAAATACAGTAATTACCATAAATCAGAATTAATTACAATTAACAGCAAAATATACAGTCTTTCTATTCATAATTGAAGTTCCAGAGCCGAACGACTTAGATACAAAATAACGTACACGTCAAAACGGAATCAGGGATAATTAGGACGAAAGGCTTTACAAAATATTTAACCGAACGTCCAAACTAAGCTAGCATTCACATTCCTAATCTAACGAGCGCTCTAAGCAAAAAGAAAGACGGACGTCCTACTGCTCCGCTTTCACTTCCACTTCAACCAAGTTCTCTTCCTCAATAACGTCCTCCAGTGTAGCCTCGCCTTCTGCTCACATCCACATGGATGATCATTGCAAGACAAGACGAACGTACACATACCATGGACAACACAAGGAAAACGAAAGGGTAAGCTTATAATATTTAATTCATACAATTAACACATACAATTAACATTTCCATTCACACATACAACATGTAACTTAACATAGAACAACATAGAAATAAATATATATATATAAGACAGACCGTCCGGACTGTATGAACCATGTAGTTACAAGCGTCCTTGCACCCGAGTGGTGTAGTAACTGATCTAATCTCACAGCTGCCACTCAAGGTTAGTCCGTTCTTACGTCGCCCACGTTAACTTATGGACTAAGGACCTCCTGCCGTTCCCACACATGACTACCCTCCTCTACATGAAGATGAGCATCACGGAACATCAGGATGGACAGCGAGTCTTAACTTATCCACGGTCATACTTTACCAATTTAACATTTAACATATCTGAGACGTTCCTCCTTGGAACGCTCGTCCAAAATCCATACTCATAAAATCACTTAATATAGTGTTCGCACTATAATTCCTTATAATTTAACATCATTCTCATCTTTAACTTTAAGAGCACTTAAGGACGAACGTTCAGTCCTTTGAAGAGTTAGGACGAACGTCCAAATAAATTACTGGATAGACGGACGTGACTCTCTGTTTGATCAGTTGAAGGAACTGACTCTATTGAAGGTATAATGGTACTTGGTAAATTTTCGTAATAAAGAAGAATATCTTGGACCAGATTCAATATACTAAGGATAGTCAATAACACTTAGAACCTTTCTTTGTAAAATTTTGTATATACAGAACCGATGCCAATATTTGTACGAACGTGAGAGGATGAATATTGAAATATTTGGACGAACGCTATTTACGTTCATTAAGAAATCAAAGATAAGGACGAGCGTTCGGTTTAAGACCGAACACTTCATTAATGCGAACGCTCGGTAGATGACCGAGCACCAATCATGACGAACGCTTGGTTTAAGACCGAGCGCTATTTAGGACGAATGCTTCGGTACAAGACCGAGCGCTATATAGAACGAACGCTTCGGCATAAGACCGAACGTTACTTAATTCAATGTTATTTAATTTAAGGCGTACGACAACTCTATGCTGAACCTAACGCTCAAACATAGTATTTCAAATGAGGACGCTCGTTCTCAAACCGAATTCTTCCCAAATGAAAGAATTCTACTCTAAGTCTTTTTCAGGGAAACCGAACGGTATAAGACCGTACGATGACGAACGTAATTTATCTTAGGGAAATTATCATATCCAGATTTTCAAATGTCTTAACTTTAACATTTTTCATACGATTCAAACTCTATAAATTCATATCCACATTAATTTTCATACTTTATAACATTACTTCACCTCATCAAATCCAACTATATATTGTTCATTCATCCTTCATACGCATCAAAATCAACATGCATTACACCCCAAAACAAAATCATAATCATCCAGTACAACAGGTTCGTTCATAACAGCTTCAACATCATACTTTTCATACATTCACATCAGATCATACAACATGCAAGTATAAATTAAACATATAAGCTTCCCTTACCCGGATTGAAAATCAAACTTGTCCTAGATGCAAAAGTGGCTTCGTCCAACTACGCTTATGTTCTTGACTCCTCCAAAACAAATCTAACCACAGAAAACAGAACACTTAGACTACCTACTTGCATGCAACTACAACCCTAGTTTTTCCAGAAACCTAAGGACAAGCTTCTGAAGGAGACTTACCAGTTTCAGTCTTTGAAACTGTTCGGTCCAGTTGGTAGCTTGTAGTTGGGTGAACGTTCCTACGGTGCTGCAAGTTGATCGGAGAAGATACGTGAGAATTACAGTAGAGAGAGGTTGGAAGTTTTAGAGAGAAGTTGGAGAAGATGAAAGGCTCTGAGGAAGAAGATGAATGGTGCAGGTGAGTGGAAGGGTTTTCGAAAAATCACTTTTGTTCCTTCCAATTCCAGACGAACGAGCGTCTCATTTTCGGACACCTGCACCCCCACTCTGACTTCAGAAACTTCCAACGTGACAAGTGGCATGCGTGCATGCAGAGTTTGGTGCGTTTTTAGTGACACGGATGAAATGTTGGGGTGCGTTTTTCCATAAAATCAGAGTGGCTTAAGGGAATTAAATTCTGATTTGACATGTATTTCAGAGTTTAATTATTTAGGGTCTCACAAGATACATTAAGAACAAATTTTTTATCAACTTATCGAAAATGTGTGTGTGTCAAATAATAAATATAAAATGTGTCAAATAATCCAATTTTGTTTATTTGATTTTTCTTTCCATGTTTGATTTTCTCATTCTATGATAATATAAAATAAAATCCTGATCAAATAATTATATCTATGATAAACATCATTTAATATTTCGGTTCATTTATATGAGAACTTACTCGAACTATTTTTTTTATGTTTTTATGAAATTTATAAAAATATCGTTGCCAATGAGAGATAATTTCATCAACTTCTTCACTAATTTTAAATAATCTCACTTATCAATTTAATCATTGGTCTATGGATTGATTTTTAAAATAAAATCTTTCTATTGACCCATTCAATGAATTAATTGAAAAAACTTGAAACTTTACATAAAGTGAACTAAAATTAAGAATGTGACTTTGAACTACTATAATACTAAAATAAAATCTTAATAAAAATAAGTGAAGAAATAAAAAAAAGTAAAATACAACCGTCACTGTTTTCAAAATATAATTTATTTCCTTATGATTTTTTCTTTAAATTTATTTATTTTACGAATTTATTAAAAAGTTACTTCTAAATGTAAGAAAATCTAGCTTTTTTTTAAAAAATTTAAATATGTAAAAGAATATATAAAAGTTAACTCTTATTTTGACAAATACAAGTGTTAAAAGTTGAAAAGAGTAATTTGCTTGAAAGAGTGTGAATTGGCATGAACATTTAAGAGCCAAACTTATATATCTTTGCATTATATTTTCATAGCTATCTAAATTTTTTAAAATTGGAGTTTCGTTGCTTCATTCATGACCAACACAATGTAGAAACTTCAAAGTAAAAAAATGTAACATTTTAATATATATAGTTCTCCATAATATATATTTACAATTCTTCATGAATTTTAATGATGCATCTTTTATGTGATATATACATTTTTTCAACAAGAGATCTATAAAATACAAAACTATATACGTCATCTATACTCTATTCGAATATTAAACAGATTCATTACTTTTCAACTCTTTTATATCATCTGTTACGTATATTATATTATTATCTGTTTAGATATAATATATTATTATCACAAGTGGATAGACTAAATGTATTATCTATATTCTATTTGAACATTAAAAAGATTTAAATTTTTTTAAAATTACGATTCTTATAAAATAAAACTCGATTAATATAATATCTATTTATAACAACTTTATTAATAAATCAATTATCATTTTTTAAAACGTCACTTGCCAATCTTTATTATTTCTAGATCTTTACAAAAAAATAAATAATAATTAATAACTAAATCCAATCAGACAAAATAACCAACCAACAATTCTACATAAAGTCAATATTAAATAAAAAAATGTGTTAATTATGTCCTCCAAGAATCAAAATCACATACATAACACTGTCATAGCCTTAACAAAAAAATCTTTATAAAAAGCTTGAAGGCGACCTTTTTGTTAAATGGAAGACTAAATCAAACCTTTAAATATCCGAATAGTAGAATTCCGGTAATCAATCTAACTCAATATTATTATTTTTTATATGAAATTCACATAGGTCAAAATAATATATGCAAATAAATATTATATCAAATTAGTTGTTGTAGCTTGATTTCTTTTAGATTTATTCGGTCAAAAACATTATCTTACTTTAAAAAAGAATCTTTAAATATACAACAAATATCGAATTCATTAATTTTACTTGTTAGAAAATAATATAAATATTGGATACTCAGTGAATTATATTTATCAAAATCATATAATATATACTTTTATGTTTTCAATGTGGATAAGCAATTAATTAATATCCCAACTGTTTGTAAAATAATATATTTTGATTTTGACTATATTGAGTGAATGTTGAAGATATTTAAAAAAGAAGGAAAAACGTGGAATCGGAAGGAGGAGTAGAGAAATAGGTGTACGTAGCAGTGTGGGGCAAAAGAGAGCGTAGAAGCGAACTCACGCAGTTAGGGTTCCTTTGGCGAGCGAGCATTGAATAGGTTTTGGTTGCACTTGCAGTTGTAGACGTAGGATTGGTACCTCACCTCGCTCCCTACCAAATACTTTCCTTACATTTTCAAAACATTTGTTGAAAGGAAACTTGCCAAGTTGTTTGCGCCTGAATCGAAATTAATACCAAACGGCTGAACCAAATTTGTGAATCTTAACGTTGGCGTGAAAAAGAAAAAGAAAAAGAAAAAGCAAGACTGTTTTTTAATTTAGTATTTTAGTTCCGAAAGGCCAAACACACATACTTACGTTGTCGTATTTTGCATTCTCTCTTGCGAGAAAAGCAAAGCTAAACAGTGATAATACCACGAAACAAAACCAATGCCGTGTGGGTTGGGGTCGTCGTCGTGACTCATGTGAGTCGCAGGATATGCTAAAATGCTTATGCTCTCTTTCCCTTTCTTTTCTCCCTTCTAAATTGAATCGGACCCTCCTTTTATATTTACATAATATTTTATTGTCTGCCTTTATGTTTAGGTAAGTATTACTGTTATTATTAATATTATTGTATGATATGGATACGTTATATTTATTTCTTTTTTAATATGATGATGACTATGGCTATGGCTATGGCCTCTTTTTCTTCTTCTCTAGCCTGATCTCGATGAAATTCAGATATTTATTTATTGTTTATTTGATAAGATTTCAAATGAGACGAGACCCACTTCGTGAATCCAATCCACTGTATTAGTTGTGGCTTCAACTGTGAAAATTTGTTTTTGGTACAGAACGTTTTCTTGAAGCTGCATCAATCGAGGGATTCTTCGTCTTTGGATTCGCTTTTGGGGCCTCCGAGTCAGAGCTGCAAGGAAAGGGGAGATGCTGGGATGAAAGCTGAATTTTGTGGTATGAACGCTTTTCTCACTCTTTTTGGAATCAAGATTTGGTTTCTTTGCTATTGGGTGGGTGAGTGGGTTGAGATCAGGGGAAGAGGAAAGATAAAATTGAATCTTTGGTATTTTTTTTAACAAAAAGTATGTCTAAAAAGATGGTCTTGGAGAGAATAGGTTCTAAAAAGAGACAGGGTGACATCAAAAGATCAAAATCCAGATGTAGAAATTACAAGTAAGAATTGATTCGAACCTTCTCTAACATGGCATAAAAAAGTATCCAATGATTCACCTTTATCCTGCAACAATACCTCTGATATATAATGCATTGTTTTTCTGATATTTGTTTGATGCCAGCTTTAACAGACTGTTGATTGCTTAATGCATGACCCGTGGCTATAATAATGAATTTACTGTTATAGTTGTGAGCTTATTACTTTAGTCTCCTCTGTGTGTTTAGTTGTTGAGAATATATTGTGGTGGTGTTGATTTGCAGGAAATGGCAACTCTAGTTGAACCACCGAACAGAATTAAGCCAAAGGGAAAGCATTATTATACAATATGGCAAACTTTGTTTGAGATTGATACGAAGTACGTTCCAATCAAGCCTATTGGCCGCGGAGCATATGGCGTGGTGTGCTCTTCCATCAATCGGGAGACCAATGAGAGAGTTGCAATTAAGAAGATTGGTAATATATTTGAGAATTCTATTGATGCTTTGAGAACTTTGAGGGAACTGAAGCTGCTTAGACACATTCGGCACGAGAATGTCATTGCTTTAAAAGATGTCATGATGCCAATCCACAGGACAAGTTTTAAGGATGTCTACTTGGTCTACGAACTCATGGATACCGATCTTCACCAAATTATTAAGTCCTCGCAGCCACTTTCCAATGATCATTGCAAATATTTCTTGTTTCAGGTACTGACCACTTTGTTATGGTACTTTTTTCCATTCCTTCATCTCTTCTTTCTAATATCTAGAACTGTAGCTCTGAATTCTTTTTGGATTTGCACAAAGGCATGACATATTCATTTTGAAAGAGATTTGGTTGAGGTTAGAAGTATAATTGCAAATGCATTCTTTCAGTGTTTAACTGGCATTGTCATGTTTCGAAGTGAATTCCCCATTTCCTGTTATTAACATACAACATCAGTGTTAAACATCCTCTTTCGTGCATTCTTATAAAGTATCATCAGGTTGTTTTAGAGAAGTTGGGGCAATTTCGTGCTCTCTACCTTTTTTTATGTCTTCAATGTTCGATCGTGTCCTATGATGGAAGTCATGGGCCCCAATTGGTGGACTGATGTGACCTTAACATCGTTTCATTAAATGATTAAGCTTCTTAAGAAAATAACCTATCATTGATTATGATTGTAATCCATCTTCTCCACATTTTGTTAAAGAATTCTGCTGTAGAAAGTTTATCAGCATTGACAATTAGAAACAGATGGATTCTCTATGAATTTCAAATCTTTGCACATTTTAACTATTGTTGTGATTGATACTAACCATGAACTCTTACTTTAGCTCCTTCGAGGTCTTAAATACCTTCATTCAGCAAATATTCTTCACCGGGATTTGAAGCCTGGGAATCTGCTCATAAATGCCAATTGTGATTTGAAGATATGTGACTTTGGGCTTGCTCGAACTAATGGAGTTGATGGCCAGTTTATGACAGAATATGTTGTCACTCGTTGGTATCGTGCACCGGAGCTCTTGCTATGCTGTGACAACTACGGGACCTCCATTGATGTCTGGTCAGTAGGGTGCATCTTTGCTGAGATTCTTGGTAGAAAGCCAATTTTCCCTGGCACCGAGTGTCTCAACCAGCTGAAACTAATTATAAGTGTTCTTGGAAGCCAGCATGAATCTCATATTGAGTTTATTGATAATGCAAAAGCCAGGAGGTTTATCAAATCACTGCCCTATACTAGGGGGAGACACTTCTCTCAGCTATATCCACAAGCAGATCCATTAGCCATAGATTTGTTGCAAAAGATGCTTGTATTTGATCCAACCAAGAGAATTACTGTCTTAGAAGCTCTCCAACACCCATATATGTCTGGCCTGTATGATCCAAGGTGTAACCCTCCTGCACAGGTTCCCATCAATCTTGACATAGATGAACATTGGGGAGAACAGATGATTAGGGAAATGATGTGGAATGAGATGCAACATTATCACCCTGAAGTTGCTTCTGCCAATGCATAGTTGGTTAATTCTTCCATGGCTTTCTAGCCCTATTGCCTGTCTCTAGGAGTAGTAGTTCTGTTTTTTCCTAGACAAACTGTGATCTTAAAGGATTTATAACTGCCAAGTTTTGTACTTTGCATGAGATTGTTTCGGTACTTTTTTTAATTTGGCGTCTCCACAAGGATAATGGCGTCTCGTAATGACTAAACTTGTATATAGCCATGCATATCGTTTTGGTATTTCGGCTAAACCCATTTGTACTATGTTGTTCATAAGTTGTTTTCTTAAATTCAATAGAAAAGAGTTAAATAATTTGTGCTTTCAAATGTATCCAGGGTTATAAGATGATGTTTTCCTCACATAACACGGCAATTCTCTCTAAGGGCTTAGGGTATTGGGCGTTACGGAGTTCCATTAGACGCTACCTCTATATTAGATAATTTGTCTATTTTAGATTGTTTTAATTACACATATGTATTGATTTCTTGATAATAGTGAATGTTTTAATTTGATATGTATGATACTTGGTTGCATGGGTGATAAGATAGCAGTGACTTCCAAGGAGGAAGAGTTACATTGATTTTGAGAAGCAAGAACACGTATAAAGAAAAAAAAAAAGAAACCGGCTTGATATATACAGATGTAAATGAGTTTTAAGTTTTTAAAATTTCTTTATAATTAGTATGCATTATAAAAAATATATTTTTGAGTACTAATATTTTCTAGTTTTACCTAAGTTGCTTATTATTTATAATTTTGTTAGGTTTTTTATTTAAGGTATTGTGTGTTTTGGGTTCCATATTTTATTATGATTTTGTTTTAAAAAATCTTTTGAAAAGTAGAAAAAAAATATTTAAATTGTCTTAAGTTTTAATTTCTAAGTAACATGAGTAATAAAAACATTTAAAATTATGCAACACAAATGAGTATTTGGTAGAAAAAAAAGAAAAATAAATAAGGTTTTTTCATAGTAATTCTACTGTAAATTTGTCATACGCTCCTTCTTAAGGTTTTTTTTTCCTTCTTCCCGCACCCCCACAATTCTTCTTCTCATTCCTTCTCATGGTGGATCTGGCTATTGCAATGGAGACGGAGAGAATCACCATCATCAGGTTGTACAAAAGGGAAGAAAGCGAGGATCAAACAATTATTTCACTATATTTATGGGGTGCGAAAATAAAAAAGGGAAGGTGTAATAAAAAACAGCTCATAGTTATTCACGTAAAACTAATAAAATTTAAACAGGAATTATATATTTATTTATATTTTAATCTATTCAATATTTTATTAGTTTTTCCTTAGTGCATTTCAACTTCTACAAATCATGTCCATAAATCTTATAATTGCAATACTCATTTATTTATTTATATATTAGTAAACACCATTTGAAAAACCAAAATGATTGCATGATATGTAAGTATAGAGATCAAGAGAGTTGGTAGGACAAATACAATATAACTTATTTAAAAAATCTTCTGTTTCTAATTTGTTAAGTATGGTTGTACTCCTATATTCACGTGGTCAATTTGTTAATGTTAATTTAACATTAATTCCCAAACTAATTTATTACAAAATAGTCCCAATGTCTCACATATGCCTACAAAATAACAAAATATCATAAGCAAAAGGAAAATGTATTTGTTTTTATATAATCAAATATGTATATATAAAAACTTTTAAATATACTTTAAACATTTTTAACTTTCAATTTATGAACTACTTATAACTGTCTTGAGTATTCGTTTTTTTAAGATGAATATGAGTTATTTTAAAATGAAAATGAGTTACACACAAAACTTTGATATCGATGTTAGTATAGTATATAAAAAAAATAACAAATAAAGTAATTAATAACCTTAATTAATCTATTTGGTGATATATGTTATTTATATTTATTGTTTGAGTTTTTGTCTAGATGAACTTGAACGTTTTAAATTTTGACTTAAATCATAGACCAATATAATTAAGTGTCTTATGTAATATTTTGATGACAAAATAAGAATAAATCAATTACGTATCAACTTAATAATTCAACATATATTAAGTTAAAAATGAATCATATTTAATATATAATACAATATTCATCCATCTTTTTATACAACAATAAGTTGAGTTTCTTAATAATTCAATGTATATTAGGTTAGGAATGAATCATATTTTAATATATAACACGGTATTCATCCATCTCTTTTAGACAATCATTATAAATTAAATTTCTTTAGACAAAGAACAAGTCAAGAGATTAAATCTCCTTAACACCGGTTAAAGAAAGAAGAAGAAAACTATCAAGTTCAATTCATTATAAAATTTTGATAATTTTAAAACTAAAACCCCCCAAATAACATTAACGAAAATAACTTATTATATTTAAATACAATATACATGTTTATAGCTAATTAACTACTAACTAACAACACAATTATTACATTTGAAAATTATTTTACGGTTTAATTGTACTTTATTTGTAATGTATATATTAATATTTATTAAAAATAAAACTGGAAGTACATGCGTCAATGAGTATGCGTTCTTATTTTTTTTGACAGTAAAATTAAAAGTTAATTAAAAGTATATAATTAGTATAATAGATTATTTAGAAAAGTAATTGACATACATAAAATATAAGGACATAATTTTTTATTTATTATATTTTATAATCATTGTATAGAAATATTTGAAAATTTTCATAAAAGATTATGAAATGTTTTGATTTTTATTGATTAGTATAATCATGCATTAAAAACAACTTTAATGTTTATAAGTAACTTTTAAGGGAATGAACACTAAAAAATATAAGAATAGAAGAGGTAAAAAATGGTCAACACCAAAAACCCTTTACAAAATCCAATATCCCTTAAAATAAAAAAGAAGTTTACAACTAAACTAACCCTTTAAACTATTACATTAATTTAGTTAAAAGGATCAATCAATCTTAACATAGATGAACATTGGGGAATGAGATGTAGTTCTGTTTTTTCGCGTAGACAAACTGTAATCTTAAATGACTCATAACTGCCAAGTTTTATACTTTGCATGAGATTACTTTGGTACTTTTTTTAATTTGGCGTTTCCACAGGGATAATGACGTCTCGTAATGACTAAACTTGTATATAGCCATGTATATAGTTTTGGTATTTCGGCTAAACCCATTTGTACTATGTTGTTCATCAGTTGTTTTCTTAAATTTAATATAAAAGAGTTAAATAATTCGTGCTTTCAAATGTATCCATGGTTATAACATGATGTTTTCCTCACATAACACGACAATTCTCTCTAACTTGAATGTGGATCACTGCCTATGAGTTCATAAGATGTATAATTAAGTACTTATTCAACGAGATCTTTTCATACGAGAGCTTATTCACACCCTCAGTTGTGCACTTGTTAAAATGTATTGATAAAACAAGTTATATATCAGTTCAGTAAAATGAAAGTATAAAATAAAAAGAATAAAATATTTACCTGAATTATACTTGATCTGACTTAAGATTGAAACTGTAAAATAATTCTAGAGGGCTTAATTGATCCCTCTCACAATCTTCTATTTATTTATAAGAATAAATTGATACACAAGTACATGATAAATAGGGTAACCCTAGACACAATATAATCATGATAAATAGGCTAATCCTAGACACAATATAATCATGATAGATAGGGTAACCCTTGACACACTATAATGATGATAAAATATGATAAATATCCTAGCACTCCCCCTCAAGCTGGAGCATACAAATTGTATGTACCAAGCTTGGAACAAATAAACTCAATCCGAGGACCCCTTAATGACTTGGTCAATACATCTGCGAGTTGATCGTTTGACCCAATAAACTCAGTACATATTTCTTTGGTCAACAACTTTTCACGAACAAAATGACAATCAATTTCTATATGTTTAGTCCTATGGTGAAACACTGGATTTGATATATATAGGGATAAATATACGTTATCTTGCTAAAAAAAATAATCTCCCTCTAAATTGAATATATTTCAAGTAGTTTTCGTATTTATGAGGGTAAGATGCCTTCACAAGTTCAGATAAGACTTATACATCACTTTTTAAGTTTCAAATATTCTTTTATCCATTTTAGTTTGTGATTAATTCAAATAGAGACCTAGATAAATGTTTATAAAGACACTTTGATGCTGCAAGTAATGGTTAGAACTGTAATAAATATGATAATAAATTAATAGTGTTTTAAGTTGTGAAGAACACCCATTTATACTATTTTAGTGGACTTTTACTTAAATACATCTATATTAGACAAGTCCATTATTCTTAATTACCTCATTAATAATTCATTATTGGTTAATTAAGGATAATTTTACTTAAGAGGAAATCTTAAATAGTATGAGCTTATGTGATTGTGATCATCTTAATCCCATAACATGATTTTTTTTACTTTTTACATCGCAAAGATGAATTCAACACTCTAAACATTAAACCAAATACATAATTCGCTTTTAAAAGTGATATATTTTAAATTTGAACATTGTAATATTTATCAACTTTGTGTGTGTCACTCCATATATTTTTCGAGTAAACTAAGGGAAAAAAAAAAGACAAGGACACAACTTTTATTAATAAATACTACACTTTTCATTTTCAAAACAAAGATCTTGAGTAAGTTGTCCAAAAGACTTTTTAACTTTTAACTTGCTCTATAATTGATTGATTATATGGTGAATCAATATTTAACCAAAGACATTCATTAACAACACTATATATAAAAAAACAAGTATAATTGACTATCATAATTTGTTGGAAATAATAAAAATTCGTGAATAAATGTCTTTTTTTAACGGAATAAAATTAATCGATAATAAGGTAGTTGGAAATATTTATTAACGAAACGTGAAATCCCTTTATAATTACCGAACAACAACCTTATTTTTGTCGCTAAATGTGTTTCATCGAGGGATGTTTTATCATTAGCATTATCTAGAGACCATTGGATGTTCACTAGACAATAAGCTCTAGAGTGATGGGCGTTGGACGTCTAATGAACGTCGTTGGACGCTTTACAATAGTGTTGGGTGTCAAGAGCTTTACGTTAGACACTAGGAGCTTTATGTTGGACGCTATCTGTAATGAGATTCCAAGGAGCTCTAGGGGCTTAGGGTATTGGGTGTTCGAGAGTCCCATTAGGCGCTACCCTCTGTATTAGATAATTTGTCTATTTTAGATTGTTCTAATTACACATATGTGTTGATTTCTTAATAATAATGAATGTTTTAATTTTATATGTATGATGCTTGGTTGTATGGGTGATAATTGTAGTGACTTCCAAGGAGGAAGAGTTACATTGATTTTGAGTTTAGGGTGTATTGAAGGATGATTTTATAAAAAGATTGTCCTGATTCTACTAGTATGCTACTCACATAGAAAAAAATATTTAGTTGTTAGAGTCAATGAAGGTTCCTATAGTGGGATTTAGAGTGAAAGAACATCATTTTGACAACTATATTGAATTAACATTGTCATGGTGATGAAGAGATAGGTCCTAATATATTGTTGGTTGAGTGTTCACATGATAGGTGTAGAATCTCTAAGTCTACTCAATACACATGTTTTTTTTAGAAATATAGTTAAATGTCTAAGTCTTGAGAACCAATGGGTTGTGATTTCATATATATGTTAGTGAAGACATGTTTTATGTAAACATTTGATTCTTATTATATACGATTGACTAGTTAGGATGATAAAAATTGATTTTACAATGAGATAATTTATAAATTGTATGGTGTTTTATAATTACGTTAACTTACCATGTTTTTTATGTTTGATTGTGATTGATTCACTCTTGATGATTGTATAATATATGTGAGTAGAGGATAGTGAAATGTGAAGTAGTTAGACTTGATGGTTTGTAAATACATATGCTTATGTATAATATATGTTTATGTAATTGTATATGCTTAGTATCAATTATGTAATACATTAATTAATAGTGTGATGTTTTAATTTTGGGTGTTATACATTGATATATTAGAGAAATTGATTATTTTTTAAGCATGAATTGTCTGAAACGACACATATAATATAAAATCTTAAAGCTTAATGTTGTGGACCTTATTTTTTTTATATATTAACTTTTTTATTTGTAATTAATGTCAAGCGTTTAATTCATATTAGTATTTTATTTATTTTCAATCCAATTCAAATATTTAAATAATATCGAACTTTTTCTAACATGTAAATGACACTACTCATAATTTAACATATATTTTATATTATTGAGTATGAAATTTATATTAAATTAACACAAGTTTAAGATCTTCAACTTTTCATACGAAATTTGCTTTTCCCTTCCAAGCCTTTTGCAGGTTGCGTCTAAACTAAGATAACCGAGTCTAATATTAAGATGATATAAAGTTGGGTAAATGGCTATCTATTTACAAGCACATTACCACTTTCTTCGGACATATTGGTATTGTTAGTGTTGTTGTGTACACATAATTCTGTTATAGTGAGAGTATTGTATTTTGTTTGGAATGTATCTCTCCTTAATATTGTTCAAGGCACGAATATGTCAGAGAATCTGTACACTTTGTGAGTGTGAGTGTAAGTGTGAGTATGATATGATGTTATTTGCCAATGAAAATGTTTATAAATAGATGCAAAAGCAATGACTGAAAAGGAGAACTCAATTGCTCCACAATACTCAGCTACATCACAGAGTGCTCACTACATAAAGTAACATCATGCACATTTTTTAAGATGCTACTTTCTTTTAAGGAACCATCTCTAAAAGTTCTTCAGTTAAACAAAAACCTATTCTAGACACTTTCAATAAATCTTTAATGTCTATTACTATGATTAAATGTCTTTTATTATAGGATAAAAAACTACTATTTGAATTCCAGTTCCAACTATCAAAATTAATTTTTAATTTTTATTAAAAGATTATAATAACATATTTGACACTTTTCACATTTAATTAAAAGCCAAGGAAAAAAATGGCAGAAGTGTTTAATTTAATAAATAGTTGCAAATGAAGACGTTATAGATATATAAATCCACATATATTATATATGATATGTACGGTAAAAATAGCTGTCATAGACGTTATTGATAAAATTATGTATTACATTGATAAATGTAAAATGACAACATGAATAGAATTATAAAGTTTAATCTGTTTTTAATTACAAGTGTTTAAGTAGATATCATATTGTATATTGTTTTGATTAATATAATAATGATTAAATTAAATCATATAAGAAGAAATTAAAGCTTTGGCTTATGCAAAAGCAAAGGAAATAAGTTTTTTAATGAATGTTTTAACGATACAAAATACATAATCTAATAAAAAAGAAGATAATAACGTCTGAGAAAAGCATTACAGAAAAACTACAAACTACTAAAAACATACACTTGTCAAACAATTTTTTTAACTAATAAAAAACTAAAAAGTAGCTAAATATTAAGTATATATTAACCAAGATAGCCAACCCTCTAAAAGAGTTTTCCTAGAGTTAAATAAAAAAATGATTACTAACTAATATTGTTATTGCCTATTTAGAAATTATTATCGTTGATGATCATCGATTCTAATGACATGTTAAGTTGTTAACTATGCAAATATTAAATAATAGTTAGATGTAAGGCATCATTTACATTCATAAAGAATTTCTCTACGCATGTTCAATGTAAAAAAATGGATATTTAAAACAATGGGTATAGCACATTCAGATAGATTTTTAATATTATTTCTGTTTGTTATAACTCGTGAATTATGAATAAATATATGATATATATTTACCAAGAAAATATATGATATATATTATTTGGTCAAAGAAAAGACGAACCGAAGCAGCAGCCATCTAATTTTTTGGGCAATCAAAGTATAAGATATTGTGGATAATTAAACCATTGAAGATCACTCAGTCAAAGTAAAAACGAAAGACAGCAGCCATTCTAGTTTTTCCTTAAACTTATATTCTCCACGTGGAAACCATTTGTACATTTTGTGAAGCAGAAATCTTTTAACAAATAAAATAAGATTCAGTTGTTGGGGATGGTGATGTCATTGACTTAAGTGATAAGGTTTATGCCTATACTTGTAACATGCATGAATGTATATGTTATCTTGAACCTTCCAAGAAACAACACATAAAAATGAAAAACGACTGACCCTACTCAACTTGGTAAGAAAAAAGGTTGTTTTTCAGACATAGTTTCTCCCTGTATTCACATTCGATAGATTTGGATCTTCTAGCAGCATCTAGAGAGAGAAACACTCGTCTTTCTTTCTCTTACCTGCATCAAGTAACAGCTGGAATATTATATATATTATTTTTCATTGATATTATCATTGATGTTATTTTTTCTACTGTAAACCCCCTCTTAAGAAAAGGTGGGTTGGCACTGGATTTTTGGTCGGAAGCTTTTAATTTCTTTTCCAACAACTCATGACTGGAACCATGTGCTTGCAGAGAAGACCATGTAAATAATGAAGTACAAATATTTTAGTGAAAAATAAAATTAAAAGCTGGCCGTGTTGAAAAAAGCATCGATCACCTTCGGTAAATTAAATACTCCACTACCTCTGCTGCACTCCATCATCCATCATGTGACAATAATTCATTTTAAACTATTTCTGTCGTACATATACCTCAAATTGTTGCATGTGATAAAATATTCTTTCATGATAGCAATATTTTAGTAATTAAATAGACATCTTTCTTATATAATACAACTAGTGACAGATAGATTTATACCTACACACCGTCAAGGACTCTAAACAATGTGCTATTTTCATGAAACTCGTTATTTGATTAGTTTTTATGTACTTAAAGATTTGTCAAGAATAAACACTGATCGGAAAGTGAAATCGAGAGAGGGAAGGAGCACCAAGAAATTTAATTGTTAAAGTAAAGAACTGGTGCAACCACCATTGATGAGCTAAGATTCCACCTTCACGTTGCTAGTTACCACTTGCTAAATATAAAAATTGTATTGAAAAAGTTATAGAAAAAAATCTCTGACTGTGAATAGAAATTAAAGCGTAAACGAACATAAAATAAATCTGCGCGTGCAGATGAACAGGAGCGGTGACCATGGTGGCCCTGTGTGACCTTTTTCTCAGTACTTTCCCCCTTTCCTGCTTTTTACCTCCTTTTATTTCTATTGACTTTTTAATTCTCCAAACAACAAAAACCAATATTTCTGATTTATTTTATTATTTTTCATCGTTACAATGTGTAATTGTTTTTCTATAAATTCAGCCCCTGAATCTCTTCAAAACCTCTTCCTCTTCTCTTCTTATCCTCCTCCTAGAAACTGGTCAAAATCTATCCAATCCAATCCCTTCTTGCTATTCCTATTCCTATTCCTTCTTATCATCTTCTTGGCTGCCTCTGGAATTGAAAAATTCTTTCACACCCTTTTCCAACCTCTATAATAATCTAAATCTCCTCCACACACATCATCAATCACCACAGATCTTCTTCTCCTTCCTCCCAAAACCCAATTCGATTCTCTTGCACGGACTGGTTTCGATCGTTGCTAACTTGTTCGTACACATGTTATGCAGTTATGAATGATTGAGAGACAACACCAATGTCTTCTCCAGTAATCTGCGAGATTCTCCTCTCTGGCTTCACCATAAACTCTTCTCTAAGACGCAGGACACACTTGGTTCAATCTTTCTCGGTTGTTTTCCTCCACTGGTTCTACGTTTTCTCATGAACTAAATCAACCAACCTCCTACCAAAATAATAACATTTATTTCCAGAAAAACAACATAGTATAGTACCACTTGTGTTTTTATTTTTTAGCTAGGAAATTAGATTCATCAATCAATTATTGCACAAATAGCACCGATGGCTTCTCCCGGTGGAGCCTGTTCATCCGGTTCCAGCTCTCTTCAAAACTCTGGCTCCGAGGGCGACCGAGACATGGTGGATCAGAGGAAGAGGAAGAGAATGCAATCGAACAGGGAATCGGCACGCAGATCTCGGATGAGGAAACAGCAGCACCTGGAAGGTTTGAGTGCCCAATTGGATGAGCTGAAAAAGGAGAACAATGAGATGAACAGGAACATAGGCATGACGACGCAGGTGTACCTGAAGGTGGAAGCTGAGAACGCGATTCTGAGGGCGCAGATGGCGGAACTCAGCAACAGATTGAACTCTCTGAACGAAATCATCGGTTTCATAAACTCCACGAACTACTTGGTGTTCGATGAGGCACAGGAGACTCAGATGTTCAATGATTGTGGCTTCATGGATGCTTGGAATGGAATACCCTTCAACCAACCAATCATGGCTTCCGCCGACAATGACATCTTGATGATGTATTGATCGCTGAATTTTCGGAATCGTGATTCCTTCGTCCACTCCATTGTAACACTGCACTGTCGTGTTTTCATGTCTCTCATGTTAATTTGTTTTCCTTTTTCTTGTAATGTTCTTTTGTTTTCTCACTTTATGTTCTGTTAAGCTTGTTTGTATTTCAAGTGGGGCTTTCTTTTTCTTCTCCACAAATTAAAAATGGGTCCTTTAATTTCCATCTATATGTTCATGACAAAATTGTTTGATTAACATGGATCCTTTCTTTTTCGTTTTCACTTTACATAAATTTTTATTTATGGAAATAAAATATAGAATAAGTTTAAACTAATATAAATTTGTTTACATAATATGAGGAAACTTTCAACCAACAGTAACTTAAGAAAGAACATAGTCCAATAATTTATATTAAAAGGTTAGTAAGTATGAATATACATTAAGGTATTTTGTTATCATATTTCTAGACATGTAAATCTTAAAAACAATTGTACCTTTCTTTTGTGGTGTGTTATTTATCATAGCCTAATGAGATGGTGTGCCCCATTTGGTTGGTTGGCAGCTATTTCGAAATATGTGTTTGAGATGATAAAAAGAATTAAGAAAATGTTTTTTGCGGCATACAAATGAAGAGATTTGAAGTTGTTCATTTTCACTTGGATGTTGAAAGATTGTGTATATTATTGTGAAATTATATGAGCATGTAAGACAGATGAGGTTAGGAAAAGTTTAATACCAATCATTATAAGTTAATGTGAAAGGTGTTTGGATTAATTGTAAAGGGAAAGGTATTAAAGTGGGTGGATGGGTGATGTTTTAACTTAGGAAAAGAGACATTTTGTTTAATATATATGATAGAATGATTGAACCATTTCCCAAAATCCAAAGGGTTAATTTGTGCATAGGAATAAAATATTTGCATTATTGGTTGTCCATGATGATTTCATTGTTGGACAGAATATTTGGGGAAGATATATAATTAGATATAGTTCATCATCCTCCAAAGAAACGAAAAAATGGAATCTATGGAATATTCCTCTCTCTGAACTAAAATATATCATAATGTTTTACACTTTCCATCCACACAAAGAACAAGAAATTTTGGTTCAGGAAAGTATAAGAAAGAAGGTTTAAATCACCCAAAAAAATATATTAAATGATCCTCAATTGCCATATTCTTTTATTTCAACAAAATATATGTAATGTATATTCAAAGTTTATAATTTACGAAAAATAATTAACAACATTCTTTCATGTTACATATAAATCATCTCGTAATTTCTCTTAAACAAGCATATTTGTTGAATTACGTATAATTAACTATACTTAAGTGCCAAACAAAATTTTACTCTCTGTTTTGGATTATTAGATGAAAGGCGTACTAATAGTAAAAAAAAGAGAAAGAAATATAAATAACGTTAGAAAACATATAACAGCAAAGAAAACAAGAAACTAATATTAATAATTTTCAGTCATTTATATATATAACAAATATTAGAATTATTATATTTTATTAATTAATTATAAAGTAATTTAATCAAATAAATATGATTAAATATATATATATATATATATATATATATATATATATATATATATATATATATATATATATATATATATATATCATAAAGATTTATTATCAATTTCAATTCTTTTATGAGACAAAATTAAAATTATTGAAACTTAGAAAAAGTAATCGACAAAATTTCATAAAAGCCTCGTGAACACGTTCATTAATTTTTTTTAGATTTGAAAAAAAATATATAATTGAATGAACCAATGAAGTTTAACTTATCAACCCATGATAGGCCATACTAGATTCAAATTTTTTTGATTCGCTAATAAATGAATCAGATTGAATTAACTTACTAAGTGATCAACTCATGATAGATCAGACCAACACTGAATATACACTTTCATTTTTGTTCAAAAGGATTTGGGAACTTCCAATAATTGAGGGGTTTATTATCTATTGATACTTATATGAGATTTATTAACCGACAAATAAAAATATGATTAATATGTTTTTATTTTCTATCTAAACAATTTTTATTTTCACTTTTTTCTTTTGTTAATCACTCATTTTTACTTTCCTTATTTTTACAAATGAGGCATTAGTGACATAAAACACAACTACCTTACAATCTTAAAAAACAATAACATTAAACCTTTAATCACTTATATATCTATAAAACAGATATTTATTAAAGAAGTCAAATTTGATTGAAGAAGAGTGTAAAGATGATGAGGACATGAAGCATTTACTCTCTTTTTTGGTAACTTTATTATGAAACATAAAAAGTTTTTATGTTTTCAAAAGTTTAGTGGTTATTGGCTAGTTTGAATCATGGCATGTTTTTGTGCTGGGGAAGCATAATTTATTTTAATCGAAAGGCCCATGAAAGAAATGAGAAATATAAGATAAAGTCTAAACAATGATGCATTATTATACCATTTTCTAAAATATAAAAGTTTGGTTGTGCATTAAAATTTAATATTCCCATTATTGGTGGTGCATGCCTTCGTTGTTTGGATTTTCATTGTTGGACAAAACAAATGGATAAATTTAAAATAAGTAAGAGATGATAAATACAGTAAGCAGTTCAGACAAATTATGAATCATATGAACTCACATTTATTTTAATTTTCTAAAGCTCATATATATGTATATGAAATTTGTTGTAAGAAAAACTTATTATTAAAATTTTAAGTTTAATTTAATTTTACAAAATCAATTCGTCAAGGAGTTTTTACTTAATAATACACTATAACTTAATTTGATCTTTCACTGTATCAAATATATTAATAATGATATGATAACGGTAATATGATAGATTTAATAAATAATAAGTATTTTTAAAATAAATTTTAATTGTAATATTAATTTAAAAAACAGACTTTAAATTTTATTTTATTTTATTTTTAAAATAAAATTTACATTCATCTATATATTGTAATTTAATTTTATGTACAGTTGATGTGAGATTTTCCTACTCTCTTCCTTACATTAATATCAATATTATTCTTGAAAATTTTTAACATAATTAATGTATAAAAGGAAACACAAAAATAGGTTTAGTATATTTCAAAAATGAAAAAGGTACATTATGAAAATGAACTTTAAAAAATTCCATTAAAACGATTTTTTAAAACTTATATAATCAATTTGAATCATGATTTTGCTAGAAAGAGAAACCATAATGTTTAATCTTAACAAGCTACATAAAAAAGTATAACCATTTGTATCATACATCCTTCCTAGACAAGATGTCAAGTTTCAGTGACACTTTTTCAAAAGCAACCGACAGGTGTTTTGTAATTAAATGTAAATAAAATGTGTGATATGATTGAATCAATTTTATATTTTCTCCAAAACTAATTTAATAAAACATGACTTAATTATATACAAGCACACAGCTTATTTTAGGCTTTTTTTTACACTTTATTTGGAATACAAGTAAAAAGTGGGGATTTGAAAATAGAGAAAATAAATAGGAATGGAATAAAGAAGGCAAGCT
Source organism: Vigna umbellata (assembly GCF_029865625.1). Classification (NCBI taxonomy): domain Eukaryota; kingdom Viridiplantae; phylum Streptophyta; class Magnoliopsida; order Fabales; family Fabaceae; genus Vigna; species Vigna umbellata. The sequence goes on along the minus strand of NC_142165.1, from coordinate 50,513,848 downwards.
GATTGAATTTGAAAAAATAAATAGAAAAATACAAGTATCTGATTAATAATAAAATTGAAATAATTATCAAAAACTCTCATTCTTTAATGTAAATGTAATCACAACAAATTTTATATATAAACAATCTTTAATGTAAATGTATTCACAATAAATTATACTATAAACAATACTCTGAGGAACTTCAAACAATAATTATTTATCTGATGCTTAATTTTCTTCTTATTAGTTAATGTATTATTAATTAATATATAGAAAAGAAATAATACCATTAAAGCATGAATTTAATTTTTTATCTAATTCAAATTTTTAAAATAATAAATATATAAGTTTTATTTTTTATACTGAATTTTTCATTTCTATTTAATATGAAATTTAGAATCAAATTTACATTTCTTTTAATACTTTCATCTTGTTTTCATTGCAATCTCAATATGAGATGCCTTAACAAAGATGAGTTTCATCTGTCCATTTGTTTTCTCTGCTTTCTTTATGTCAAGAAGCAAACAATCCGTATCAGATTGTCTAGAAAAAAACATTCAAATTTTAACACTTTTTTTTCTTATTTCTTTCCTGAAATGACTGTGTAATGCAAATTAGGCAGTATTATTTAAAAATAAATACATAACTCTCTTTGTCCACCCTTAATAAATATAGGAGAAAATGAAAAGCAATTAAAGTTGAAGTTCCTTTTGGAGGAGGAGAAAGGGTGTATTCCCTTTTGGCAGGGGAGAAGGGGTATGTTCATAAGACAAGTAACAAAATTGAGTTTATTCTTAACATATATGAGTTAAATTAAAATAAAAACAAGATTATAACTCAGTTCTCACCTACTAATATGTTTAACATTAATTATCATGCATAACAACATGGAAAGTTTAACTCTATACAATATAAATAATCTAAATTGCACATTGAAATTAAAGTTAGACTTTTGTTGTTGTATTTAGTGCATTTCTCTTCTCTTCCACCACTGCATCCAGTTGGGATACAGAGGGTGTTTTCAAATCATTCATGCAATCACAGTGGTGGTGAAAGGTTAATAAAAGATGCTTTATTAAAACAAAAAAGTTAATTACAATTTTTTATTTTATTTTACTTTATGTAAAAATATCTTGAAATTCAATTAAAGACATACAGATTAAAGTATTGTATGTCCTTTAAATAATGAAAAACAACGAAATTAAGAAAACAACATTTCATGTGTATTTCTTTCTGCAAGAAATCAAATAGTACTGTAGTTATTAAAATAAAACAAAAAGGTTGTATATGCATAAGTTACTAGATAATTCTAATAATTTGTTCAACTGTATTTGAGTGTTCGTACCTGACTAAGATAAAAAAAAATATTTATTTTTTAAAACAATTTATAACCACAAACAACAACTGAATTATAAATCTAATATTTCTAGTAAATTTCTATTTCACACGTTTTAATAAGCAAAATAAAAAAGAAAATAGTAGAAAGGAAACCCATAATAATTGCTATAGTTTTATGACTTATTTGTCTTAGATTTTAACCACCACAAACAATCCTGTGTACAAAATTTTCAAGAGGCAAGAGCTTTTAGTAAATTGAAAAAAATGAAAACAAAAAAATCTACCTGGTATCACTGAACATACATTTGCTCTGAGAATGGCTTTTAAAATGTGAAGCCATTTTTGTAATGTACCTTTTTGGGTGATAAAGACAGAGAAGTATATGGATTATTTTATTATTTTAAAAGTAATATAGATTTTTATTTTATTATTTTAAACAGTCCATAAGTTGAAAATAATCTTGAATTCAAGTTCAGGATTCGTTTCAACAGAAAATTATGTAAAAGGAAGAATGGGAGCAATCATCATGTCATTATTCATGGCATATTGATATCTTTATAGTTACACAGAAGACAATTGTATAAAGGGAATAGTAAACTCGTTTGCCACATTCTAACAAAATCTATCAGCTTAGTGAATGTACTCAGCCCACCTGATGGTCTTGTAGTGATCCTCTTGGGCCTAGCTCCATTTATTGAGTTCAGCAGGACAGTGTGCTAAGAAGCAAAAGTCAAGAACAAAACCACACACAGACAGACACATGTTAGTTCTTCTAACACCGATGCGTTGAACCGCATATGGCACTAGCCTCTGTCACCAAAAATTTCTACAAGAGCAGGCCCCATTAAAGAAGTGGTGGAATCTCGTGTTATCCCTCACAACAATTTTTCTTCCAGTAAGTCTTGATACTCCACACATTACAATATGACAATCCTTACATATGCTAAGGTTCTTCATAATTTTTATGGTGGAACCGGCATCAGTACTCAGCAATCCAAATGACAAAGCTAGTTTTTCGCTGAGACATTAGCAACAGCCTTTTTCATCATCATTAACATCATACAGCACCGAACTTAGGTTTGGCTGATATCCAATACCCTTTAGTCGTTCCAAAAGTTCATTTAATTCCTTCTTTATCTCATTAATTTGTGGATGTTTCCCGTCACCAGCAGCGAACCTGTGAATGATTCCATTTTTTTATTCAACCCAGCTTCATCCTGGATCTTTTTTCAAATTTTACTCTCTGGTCCATTTCCTGACCCTAGACACATCATCCCATCTTCCAAAAGATGCATAGGTATTAGAAAGCAACAAATATTTTCCCATGTTATCAGGTTCAAGCTCAAATAAATGTTTGAAAGCAATTTCCGCAGCATCAGGATTCCCATGAACGTACGATGCTCCAAGAAGCGCCCCCCACACAGCTCCATCAGACTTCATAGACATTGTCTCAACAAGCGGTATTACCTTTTCCAAGTATCCAGCTCGACCAAGAAGATCCGCCATGCAAGCATAAAGCTGTGGGGTTGGAGCAACACCATAATACTTTTCCATGGTAGCAAAGAGCTGCTGCCCTAGGTCTACCAAGCCAGCATGACTGCACGCAGTAAGCACCCTTACAAGAGTAACACAGTTTGGTTTCACATCGGTCTCTAACATGTCATAAAACAACTTAATCGCTGCATGAACTTGACCATGTATAGCAAAACCCACAATCAATCATAGAACTGTGACGAAACACATTTCTCTCCCTCATTCCTTTAAAGATATTATATGCCTCCTCCACATTACCACATTTTGAGTACATGTCTATCAAGGCTGACTCCACAAGTACACTACTTCCATCCCCAAATCTAGAACTCTCAGTAATGTTCCTTATCTACTTAGCATAAACAACGCACCCAATTGAGCACAAGCAGATATAACACCAACCAAGATAACTTCATCAATCTCGACACCCTAATCTATCAACCGGAAAAACCTCCACCGCATTTTCGGGCAAAGCATTCTGTGCATACCCGGTAACCATGGAGTCCAAGCAACCATATCCTTCACAGGCAACCCATCAAACAAGTCATCTGCCGCCTTCATATAGTCCCTCCTCGCGTAAGCAACAATCAACCAAAAAACGACATCCCGTTCAGGCATTTCATCGAACACCTTGCGCGCGCATGGAAGCCACCAATCAAGAGTGTCTGGGCGTGAAGCTGCGCTACCAAACCGATGTCTCGAGTGGCACCGGAAGCAAGCGGAAAAGAGAGCGACGAAGGTAAACGAGAGGGGAGTGATGCGTCGTTTGCGGAGCAGAAGAGGCGAAGGGCTTGGGAGAGGGGTCCAGAGAAAGGGGTTTGGGGTGTGGACCAAACAGGAGCCTACCCAGCTTCATGTAATACAGGTGTTTTACATACTCCAAAAAAAGACAACGCCATACGAACAAATGAGCTATAGAAATTGCTACGACCAACTTTGTTCTGAACTGAAAAACAGAAGGACAAAGTGGGTACAGTATTAGCACTTCTCAGTTTCATTTCGGTACAAAAATTATGTCAGTTCAGCATATCTCGACAACACCAGTTGTACGAACTCTTGCATACAAAACATCTTCCTGTAGTCGTTAAATCGAGTGAGAAATACGTTAAGTTTAACCATGAAAAACAAGTTTATTAAAATAAGTTGAATGGTATTTATGGGAAGCTCATAATAAGCTATTTCCGTAAGTCCAAATAAGCTCCTCTAAATTCTGCATAATGTATGAGTACATTAAATGAGCTTGGTTACAGAAATATGGGCTTAGTCTGCATCAAAAGACGACGTGATGCTGAAGAAAATGCTTATGATAATATATGATTGTGAGATTATTGATATTCACTTATTTGTTTGTAATACGCAGAAAAAACTTTTGTTTCAAACTGCTTCGACGATGCTGAGCTAAAACTTTTCATCCAATTATTCTTTCCTTTTCTTTTTTTAATTAAGTTCCATAAACCTGAAACAAATAATCTTCTTAAGCATTTCACATGCAACTCAGTCTGAAGCAAAGCTCTTCAGATGAAGAGCTCTAATACCATATAAGGTATCATGTTTATCACGATGTTGTATAGAAGAAAAACTTTTGCATCAGATGTAGAAACACTTCATAATCTAAACCAACATATGGAAGAAGCAAGAGGAAGAAGATAAAAGTGAAGAAAACACTTTATTTGTCTCTATTTTGAAAACAGATTGTGAAAATTTGTGTAAATCCTCCTTATTTTATTGAAAGTAATTTGTATTTAGATAAAAATGGAAAAATATTATCGATGTTATATTTTTTTAAGTTTTGATGTACTTTACTTAAAAACATTATATCCTATAATTTCATATGAGTAGTAATAAAGTGAGTTGCCGGCATCACATTATAGTGGAATAAAATTATTTATGAGTAGTAATAAAGTTTAATGCAGAATTTTAATTATTCTTAAGCTGTCACTTAATTAAGATATTTTATTTTTAAATGTTACCTTCCTATTTATATTATGTAATTTATAATATGCAAATGGTTTTGTTCTACTTTCATTTTTTTATTAATTTCATTTTCTTATAATTAATCATTGAAATATTGGGTTCTTTTATCACTTTATAATTTTTATGTGTATATTGTAAAAGTCTTGAACCCCATCCTATTATTCTAAACAATGTGTATGGAGGTTTAGATCAATAAGGTGCAATGAGCAAATGGTTGTTGTGGATACCAGCATGATCATTTACAAAGAATCATCATATGAATATAATATGACATAATCTTAGATTATATTGTGATCTATATCCACAAAAGAACATTTATAAAAGATAGTTAGTCATTCAAATAGATATTATAATAAAGATTTTTCATGTTAAAAAAAATGAAACTATTGATACGATGTTCATTGTGTTAAAATGTGTGTTGTTAAAATATAAACAATCATACTCGGATTGTTTACACTAATCCTAATTATTAGTCTATAAATAAAAATGAAGAAAAAAAAATATAAAGGGAAAAAAATAGTAAAAGTATGACCTTAAAAAATCTATTTTTTATACAAAAATATAAAATAATCAAATTTACTGTAACTTAACAATACAATGTTAAAGTTACAATTAATATTAACCATTTTTTACTTAAGTTAATTATCCCTGTCAAATAGAATAAATCAATAAAATTCATTAAAATAATATATAATAACAAACACTTCAAGTGGAAATACATTACAATTTTATAATATGTACACTGATAATTAAGAGATAACATAGGATGGTCATGATCAAAAATTTCAAAATTCATTATAAATTTAATTTAGAAGCAATAAAATAGATTTTAGGAGCCACTAAATTTAGATTTTTAATCTAGATCGAATTCAACATTATAGTTAGATTAAATCTAGCAAGATTGATGTATTATACTTAATTATTAAGTTTATCAAACATGGAACGAATCGACTTAACTGAACCTAGACTTGGGTTGACTTGTGTTGGCTTAGGTTTAGTTCATTTAACTCGACCTGAGTTTAGGTTACATCATCTCAACATCGATTAGGATTGACTTCACTTAACTTAGGCTCGAACTAAAATCACTTGACCTATGTCCATGCTGACTTGGCTTCAGTTAGATCTAAACCAACTTGACCTAGGATCGTGTTGATTAGACTTGAACCTGACCCGTGCTGACTTTGCTTTACCTAGGTCTAGGCCAATTTGGCTTGACTTGACTCGTCCTAAAATCATGTTGACTCAACTAAAACCTGGGCTCGGAATGACTAGGTTAGACCCTAGATTCAGGCTGACTTGGTTTCACCCTTCGACTCAAACTATTTAGTTTCAAATTTCAACTTGAGTTAACTAATCTCAACCTTCAACTTGGATTGACTTGTTTTGACCTCTAATTAGAGTCGTCTTGTAACGATTTTTGGCATAGGCCAATTTGGCTAAACCTCTAACCCATGTCGTCTGGGTTAGACCTTCAGTTCGAGCAGGCTCGGCTAGATATCCAACTCGAGCCAACTTAACTCCATCTCCTACCTGAGCTACCTCGGCTCAACCTTTGATTCAGGCCAACTTGGTTTGACCTTCAGTTTGAGGCGACGCAGCTCATGCTCCAACCTAAAATGACTTGGTCCAACCTTTTGCCTAGATCAACTTGGCTTGATATTTAACTCAAGCCAATTCGACTCGACCTTTGAGTCATGTAAACTTAGCTTTTTTTTAACTAAATTAGCTTAACTTAAACCTTCAGCTTGAATCAACTTGAATTACCTTCAGCCAAATCAGCTCGACTTAATTGTTTTATCATCTTAAGTCAACTTAGTTACTCCTTGATTTTAGATTTTCATAATAATAAAAAAAATAATCCAATATAAATTTGATTTAAATCTATTTAAGAAAATTGGACTTAAAATCCCATAACTAGGAAAATGACTATTAAGTCCCTGTGAGGTCTCCAAGATGGAAACCTTAGTCTCGTACCTAACAAATATTTGACACGAGGATGAAGCAAATTGAAATTTATGCTCAAAATATAATATTTTTATTTGAATAAAAAGCATTTTCTAATATGTATTATATGTTAGTTATGTAATTTTAATATTTATAATATATATTGAGTAAATCAGTTTAATTAATAATTCTGTACTTACATATTTACCTAGCACGAGTACATCTACACGTTAACTCACTCTGTGGTAGGTATAATAAACAGATCACGTGGTTAAGTAAAGTTGGTGCCTCATCCCAATTTTAATTTTTCTCCCACAAAAACATCACCATTCATCACCGCCAATCACCAGAAAAAAAGAAAAGCTTTCTCAGGGAGATGCTGTGAAGGTGGTGGAAGCTTAATAATACAGAGTTTGAAGTGTTTGGTGGTGTGAAGATACCGCATGATCCACTTGGATCACCTCAACCTCAAGAACTCAACAACCCCTCTGCAACTTTTCATTCAACTTCCACTTTTGAAACAGAGATGGTGAAGACTGTGAGGGAATTGGAAGTGGAAGACTTGCTGAATGCAGGGTTGACAGTAGCAGAAGCCAATCAACTCTACCGTCTTTTGAGGGATATTCTGTCTCAGTGTCTCTCCGACACCGACAACGACAACCAACCCTCACTCATATGGCGCCACATTGTGACTCGAAAACTGCTGAAACCATCCTTTCCACACTCATTGCATCATCTTCTCTATCACTCTGTTTATCACTCTGCCTTCCACACTCAACATGCTTCCCTCCCACTCTATTGGTTTCCTTCCCTGTAAGTCTTTCTCTTCTTATCTATCACTCTTATCACACTACAATCTCCACTCACTTCTCTTCTTCTTTTCAGGGACAACTCCAAACGCACCAACCTTGGCCGTTTCATGGAAACTCACGCCCCTCAACTTTTGGGACCTTCCTACAAAGACCCTATTTCCAGTTATCGCCTCTTTCACAACTTTTCTGTTCAACACCCTCAGGCAAACAACCCAACACCTCTTTTTCTATTCACACATAACATCTCTTCTTTTCTTTCTTTCTTAATTCTCATTGTCAATGCAGCTCTACTGGTCCCTTCTTCTCAAGGAGCTTTCTCTCTCCTTTGTTGAACCTCCCAAGTGTATTTTAGATACTTCTGACCCTTCTAGACATGGAGGCACCTGGCTTCCCGGTTCTGTCCTCAACATTGCTGATTGCTGCCTGCAACCCAGTTCTCATCCCTACAAACCAGATGACAGTTTAGCCATCGTTTGGAGAGATGAAGCTTTTCAAGATTCCAAGGTTAACCGTATCACGCTTAAACAACTCCGACAACAAGTAATGTAAGCCTTTTCGGCTCACACTCTTGCTTTTGGACCAAGTTGTGTTATTCAATATAGGGAGTCTGATTTCTTGACTTCTTAGATTTTAGTTCAATCGCTATTTTTCAGTTGCACCAGGAAAGTTTGTGTGAGTGTGCATTTGGTATTCTTTGTTTCCACTCTTTTTCTACTTTAATCTGACTTTTCTTTGTCTTTGCTTCTTCTCATCTTAGTATTTAGAATTAAAGTAATATATTTTTTTTTCATGTCTTTGCCGTTTATTTCCAGGATGGTAGCTAAAGCAATAGATGCCACATTCTCAAAGGGAGATGCAATAGCAATTGACATGCAAATGACAGCAAATGCCGTAATAATCTATTTAGCCATTGTCCTAGCAGGATGCGCTGTAGTCTCAATAGCTGATAGTTTTGCACCAAAAGAGATTGCAACTCGCCTTCGTGTTTCCAAAGCAAAGGGTATCTTCACACAGGTGATGTTTCAATTATAAAGTTACTGTTGATTGAAATGAGAGTATTCAATATTTGGAATTGTCTCTATTCTTTCTCACTTACGGATTTGTGCAAATTAGAATGAGTGAGGCAATGGTAACATTACCAAATCTTTATATGTTAGAGAATAAAAGCTGTCCTTTCGAGTCCCCTTGGAAGCTTAACCTGCTATTATTAGTCATTTCTTGAAGGCTTCAAATTTTCAAACCAAATTTGTTAATGCCTGGAACTGCACGTAAATATTATCTTTAGAAAATGCATCTGTGTTGTTAAAATCTTATATTGAATTTTTCGTTGAGTAACCGATATTCAACAAGTATTACATATTCTTTTATAAATCGAGACTGTTCTTGAATAATAAATTGCTGAAGTTTCCATACACCAAACAAATCGAAGGCTAATAATTTGCATATATCAGAAGCTTTGAATTTATAGGCATTGGATTGGATAAGATACAAGCACTCATACAATCAACTTTTGATAGATACCTATCACTACAGCCTATGTGAACAAGGATAAATTAAAGGGAAAGGTAATGGCTTAACAATTGATATGAAAAAGAGAAGTGAGAGAAAAGTGTATATGCATGGGGGATTTTTATTAACCTGTTAGTGCTAGGAAACTGGCAAAGGGGAGAGGAAGAGGGAGCATTGAAGAAGGTATGAAGTCTGTTAAAAGCAGGATAGAGTTCAGTGGAAAGAGTGAAACTTGGAGGAAGCTAGTCCGTTGATGTTCTAGCCTATTTCCTGTAATGTTGTGTTTCTTATTTCATTTTTTACAATCTCTGGTTGAATTCCCATTATTTGTAACATATTAACATTGTTACTCAACTTTATTTTGTTCTCAGGATTTCATCGCCAGAGGTGGCAGGAAATTCCCTTTATACAGGTAAATACATGTTGTCATTATACCGATAGCTTCAATCATGGGTTCTTTCCTTGGTCTTAAAGCAATAGTAAATGATTTCAAAGCTTAAATTCTTTAATAGTTGATAACATATAACCTGTGGAGATAAAACTTTGGGATTCCAATCAGAAAAAAATTTGTTCTTCACATGATGATAGGATAATTTCATGCTAACAAATTAGACTATTTCTACTAATCCATATTTCAGCAAGAATATGAATGACAGAAGACATGACTACAATGACTGCTAGATCACTCCAATTATTGCAGACTTGCATAATAGAACTCAGTAAACTGGTATCTATATGTGTTTTCAGAACCCTGTTTTCTTTTTCTCATTTCTTCTTCACTTATTTTTTGGTGTATGTCATTGCCACAAGTAGTATCAGAAATGAATGGTTTCCCCAATGAATTTCTTTTTCATTTATAAAGGCAAAATTCAAATGAGTCTAAGTTTTAATAATTCTTCTTCACATCTCCTATTCAGCAAATGCTAACTCAAGATTTTATCACATAAATACTTTTTACTCCTTCCGTTCTTGGTGAATCTGTAGTATTACATCTAATATCTTCCAAATCCTTCTTGAATTAGTTCAACATGTTGCAACATGTTCTCTGATAGTTGTTGTTGTCCTGGTGCTAGTTTAAATCACTAAATTATATCTAAAGGACCTCTTTATTGGTAACAAAATTAGTTAGCTCACTAGAGTGAAATGTGCCAAAGATAGAAGTCAAATCTCCCTTCACTTAGTTCGTATTAACATATGGAATATAATTTTATCGACCAGCATTTTAAAAATAAATAATTTCCTCACTATGTTAAAAAATGTTTAGAAATGAAAGTATTACTGCTGCTCTTGGGGCCGCAAAGTTTGCATTCTACATGCTTATTTTCTGACTTATACTGATTCCAATGATCCTTCTCAGTTTACCTTGCTGTCCTAACCTTGTAGGCAGTGTTCTAGTTTGAATGTCTGTTAAATAGATTTATGGCAGTTCTTTAAGGACAAACCACTGGAAACCTCATTCTGATATTTCCTCATGCAGTCGGGTCATTGAGGCAGCTGCATGTAAAGTTATTGTGCTACCTGTGCTGGGTGATGATGTAGGAGTTCAATTAAGAGAACAAGATTTATCATGGAAAGGTTTTATCTCTTATGCAAATCAGACTCAGAACTCCAGGTAATCCAAACTTCAATTTGTTCATTGAACAATATCAGAATCTAAGCAAATGATCATTCTTTTAACCAAAATTATCACTTCTAAAGGAGAGTGAGAAAGAGAGATGGAGAAGATGCATTTTCTTTTTTTCATGAGCTTTGTCTAACCTTAACATTTAACTCTTGGCAGGTCAGATTATTATTCTCCAAGCTATCAATCAGTTGATTCTGTCACTAATATACTATTCTCTTCTGGAACCACGGGTGAAGATCCTCCCTTAGAGTGTATCAGATAGATAGTACTACCGTTATAGTAATTTTGTGGTTGTATTTTGACTTTCATCAGGGGACCCAAAAGCTATTCCTTGGACTCAACTTGCACCAATACGAAGTGCTGCTGATGGATGGGCTGCCATTGATGTTCAAGCTGGAGATGTCTACTGTTGGCCTACAAATTTAGGATGGGTTATGGGACCAACAGTATTGTATCAATGTTTTCTACTTGGTGCAACTTTGGCTTTGTACCATGGATCTCCTCAAGGCCGTAATTTTGGAAAATTTGTTCAGGTAAATCCCCCAAATCAAACCTTTTATCTTATAAAGTTTAATTTAACATTTTTTATAGTAGTAATTATATTTGGATTAAATATGTTTTTAGTTCCTAAACTTTGACACAAAATTTGAATTCGTTCTTGTTCGATACTTTGATACATTTTAGTTCCTAAACTTTAGAAATAAGAAGACAGTCTTTTTCACTCCATTATGTTAAAAAAATGTTACATGTCAAATCCGTTTTCCAGCTAATATTCTCGTTTTCCAGCTGACAATGAAGCGGGAAAGTGTCAAACAGTGTAAACAACTCGTTCTAGCATGAAATGCGTTTGACATGTAAAAACAATTAACCTAATTGGATTAAAATGACTATATCCATTTATTTTTAAAGTTTGAGAATAAAAACGTATCAAAGTTTTGGATAAAGACGAATTCTAATTTTGTTAAAATTTAGGGACTAAAAATGTATTTAACCCTTATTATTTTAATAACTTTAAAGGTTGTGACAGTAAACAAAGTTGTCATCCTTCCTCATGGTTCCGCCCTGTGTCAAGGTACAAGTGGGAAGCAACCTATGTTACTAGCATCTTTTACAGTGAATCAACTAACAAATGGATCTGATTGAGTGCTAGGTGAAATCTATACTAATTAAGTAAAGAAAGGAAATTACCTTTTTTCAGATGGAACGATTCTCACTGTTAGAATTTAGCTCAACTAAAAAACGGAGTTGGATAAAATCAGAACATGGCTTAGGTCAAATAATAGTACAACAATGAAAGTGAAAGTGTCATCATAATTGCAACGGTAGATTCTGCATTGTATTCTGCTTCAATAGAATGTGATATATTACGTCAAAGAACAGCCTTATTTATTAAACTACAATCGTCCAGGATGCAGGTGTTACCATTTTGGGAACCGTTCCAAGCTTAGTAAAAACTTGGAAGAATACAAACTGTATGGAGGGCTTGGATTGGACAAAGATAAAGTAATATCTCTTACTAGTGTAATAATCAAGTTTTACTAAGAAAAATGAACTGAACTATGGTTCTGTGCAGAACATTTTGCTCCACTGGAGAAACATCAAATGTTGATGATGATCTATGGCTTTCTTCAAAAGCTTATTACAGCCCAATTGTTGAATTGTGTGGAGGCACTGAACTTGCGTCTAGCTATATTGCAGGAAGTCCCCTCCAACCTCAAGCTTTTGGAGCATTTAGCACAGCATCAATGACAACTGGTTTTGTCATTTTTGACGAAAATGGAGTTCCATATGTAAGAAAATTTACTGGATTGTTTAAGTTCCATATCTGGGTGAAACTTTGTTGTCTGCACATTTTTCTCTTCAATTCTTTTGAAATTCTATATTTCTCTCAATTAGGCTGATTGCATTTTCACTAGCAGATGTCCAAACATAATAGCAAACCTGTCTATGGCTTAGACAAATTATATTTTCGGCTTTCTAATATTTGATCTCTTTGACTAATATGATAGCCAGATGATGTTGCTTGTGTTGGGGAAGTGGGCTTATTTCCCCTCTCTCTGGGAGCATCTGACAGAATTCTTAATGCTGATCATGAGAAGGTTTACTTTAAGGGAATGCCCATTTATAAAGGAAAGGTATGTTGAAAGTATCATATCAATTAGAGATAATGTCAATTTAAAGTATATAAGTAGGTGTAAATTTTATTTTACAAATAGGTTTTGAGGTTGAATTAGACTTAATATCTACTTCTCAACAAGGTATTTCATGCGTGAAGAATTTCATCGTATACCATTTTTTCTCTTATCCGCAAATAAAAACTAGTGAAGAGTGAAAATATAGAAATATCTTGAATTATGTATTTCGGATGTTCTATAGTTGGTAGCCAAAGGCCCATGAAAGCTTTTGGTGTCCAAAAATATTGTAGATCAGTAAACCCCCATTAAGCATTTTCAAATAACCCCTTTTGTTGTGAACTACATAATAATAGAATAAACTATATTTGTAATTTTAACTATCTTGTTTTATTTTTATGATATTGATGGAGATATCGTTGTAAATTTATTAACAGGTTCTTAGGAGACATGGAGATATAATCAGGAGAACAGTTGATGGATATATTGTTGTACAAGGGAGGGCTGATGACACCATGAATCTTGGTGGAATAAAGGTACTGTTACATGGAGAAAGCTGAATTAGAAATTAATCAGCAATTTCAAAGATTCTGATCTGATAGTAGTCACAGATATCAACCAGGGAAGCAATAGAAGAATACATCTCGTAAAACCTAAGAAAAAAATGGAAGAGTGTACGAAACAAAAGAGCATTTTTCATTTCTGGAAGTGTGATATCTGATAAACTTTCCATTTGCGAAAGGATGCAACAAAACAATAAAAAGAAACAAAAAGTGATAAACCATAAATCTGTTACCCTTGATAATGTACTACAATCCATAGAACTCAATAATCCATTCCAGCAAATATAAAACATTTTGTAAAGAAAAGAAAATTTGACAATAATCCGATAGCTAGAGAGGAGAACAATAGATTTAACAAACATCCAAATTTCGCTAGGATAGGCATTAAACCATAGTCTAATATCCTATTAAGAAATGAATATATATATATATATATATTCTAAATTGATATTATCATAGTTTTGATGTGCACGATCTGCATTACTTAGTTAGAATGTGACACTCTCTCTGGAATATAGATATATCAAATTCTTAAACTTGCATGATTATTGCCATTTTCTATTCTTGGAGTCACTGTTCTTTTAACTTGAAATTTACATGCAGACAAGTTCTGTAGAAATTGAGCGTGTCTGTGATGGGGCTGATGAATGCATTTTGGAGACAGCTGCAGTAGGTGTGGCAACTATAAATGGAGGCCCAGAACAGCTTGTTATATTTGTTGTTTTAAAGAAAGGATACAATTCCACTGCAGAAACTCTGAAGATGAAATTCACTAAAGCTATTCAAAGCAACCTTAATCCTTTGTTTAAGGTCTGACACCTTGTTGGTTACAAACAATTGTGAATTGATTGTGGTTTAGTAATCTGAAAACTAGCCTGAATTGGGGTCATAAAGTTAACTGATTTAGCATACACAAACTTTTTCATTACATTACAGGTAACTCTCGTTAAAATTGTGCCAGAGTTTCCTCGAACATCTTCCAACAAGATTCTGAGGAGAGTACTGAGGGATCAAATGAAGCATGAGCTATCAGTTCAGAGCAGACTTTAGTGAATCAATTTTCTCACAAGACCAGAACAGACACCAACCTTCATCATGGACAATCCTCGGAATTGGAAGCATGAAGAAAAAATCACTTTAGTACAGCGTAGACTAAGAAAATAAGTACCTGTGGTTGGTGAAAATATACAAGGTATATGAATATAGATATTTTATACAACCATTCAATAAGTAAATATGGTAGTTAATTACAACCATTCAATGCTGTGTACGCAATTCACCTTCATATGATAAAATAAAGTCTCTCATTAAGATACATGATTTTACCATCATGAAATAATTTTCATTATCTTACATTATGCAATATTTCTACATTGATTTTTCAGATGCATGCTTTTAAAGGATACATACAGTTTTAATAGAATAATTGAAGAAATATGTTACTGACAAACTAGGTAATTATAATAGATAAAGATATTAAAATTTTGTGTAACTATAAAATATCTATTTTAATAATTAGAAAATGAATCTAGTTCAAGTTTACAGGATAGAACATTTATAGTGACTGACATGTTAATGTTAAAGCCATATGTTTTGGGTGTGCTATGTTTACTGTCATATTTAGTTACTAACGGTCAAAATGTTCATCTTTGTCATTCCTATGTTATGTCAAAAGGTTACGTAAAGAAAGTACTCTAAAGAAAGTACTCTAATGTCAAATTCATTAAAAATTCCATAGCTCAATGCGTATTAAATGTAAAATCTTTATTTCTTTAATTTAAATTTATATTTATAGAATTTAAGATGAATTTTTTATTAACAAGAATCTAATTACAATTTAATTAGTAATAATCATATTGTCTTAAATTCATTCGTATTTATATTTCGATACTATTTCATATTTGCATTTTTTTTTGTAAATGTAAGATTGAATTAATTTTCTAGTGAGATCTAACGTGAATGATTTTATAGTTCAAAACTTATTCTCAATCCAAACAATTTAAAACCTTATATTTGGATTAATTGCAAAAATTTGTATTATTTTCTTCATATTTAGTTGAATAGAAAATCATGATTTATTTTAAAAATCCGAAGAATAGAGAGAAACGTTAAAAAAGTAACTAAGGAAATATTTAATTATATAAAAAGATTTTATTATTTTTAAAAAATACATAGAATATTATTAACAATAGTTACTATTAAAAGAACTTTTTTGATATTAAAATTGTAAGATTGATCCAAAATTAACAATATCACGATAAATCGAATGTGGCATATTATGTATTGAAACTTAAATGTTGAAATTACTTAAACATATAATTTTGCAACGCAAAAAATCAAATTAATAATTTATATTATCTTAATTTTTTTTTCAGATTTAAAAACAAAATTGTTCCATTTCTAGATCGCTTTTACAATTTAAAATAACAATAGTTTATCTTTTTATCAATTATATTTATACATTGTACTTAATGTTGAATCGATTTGAATTTATCTTTACTTGATGTGTAGCTTTTGGGCCGTTTCCTCATTTTCTCTGTTCATGAACCAAATGTTTTGCGGGAAGTGACAGAGTGAAGACGAGATAAAAGAAAAACCTAGCTTTCTTCGTTTCAGATATCCCTTGCTCACAATTTCGAAGCTTTAATTCAATCATTTTCCCACGTTTCGAACCCCAAACCAGAGTAAGTAAGGCTTGTGGTTCTCATCAGCTTGGTTTACTTGAACTTTGGGTTATCATGTGTGTTTTGACTCTTGAACACCAACTATTTGATAAAAGTATCCAACCATTTCTTTCAAATTAATGTTACTCTGTTTATTTTCTCCGCCATGATTCTGACACTTTTCTCCTTTGTAGCACTTGCTAAACAGGGAAAGACTCTTCATTCAAGATAGATAGATGTATTTCCATTGACAACGTTGTCAAGTCAGGAAAATGATGCTTCTTCAAACTGTTGTCTCTCCTAGACGCTTTTCACCTTTTTGTGATGCCAATTTGCATCCATTATCATCACTTAGTATTAAGAATCCTATGTTGGAAGGTACTCACAGTTTTTCTCATTACTCCCCTGTATCTAACCGCCGCATTGTAAAGTCTATTTCATGCTCTGGTTGTACAAAGTCTCATCCTAAACCCGAGTCTGAGCCCGAAAGTGAATCTAGCTCGAACCAAAGAGCAAGGCCTAAGGCAAGAAGCAGAAGTGGACAACCTAAAGATGTGGTGTCCGACAATGATGTTAAAAATTCTGCAGACACATTCCCCACAACGATTCCAAGGAAGCCAAGGCGTGGTCGCCGAAGTGAAGCTGTGGCAGTGGAAGATATGGTGCGTGATACGCTCGAGCGCACTTTTGCAACGATTCAGCAACAAAACGAGGATTCTTTGGAGAATTATGAGAATATAATGAAGGAGAGGGATGGTGACAATTCTGAAAATGAGAATTTTGATAGTGACGATGACAATGATGAGAAAGAGGAAGATGGTGGTGAAGGTACAGGAAAAAAGATGGTCATTGAGGAAGAAAGTAAAAGCTGGCCATTGGATGCAGATGTTGGGTGGGGAGTGAGAGCTTCTGAGTATTTTGAGAAGCATCCAATTAAGAATGTGGTGGGAGAAGATGGGTGTCAAATAGACTGGGAAGGGGAGATTGATGACAACTGGGTGCAGGAAATTAACTGTTTGGAGTGGGAGAGTTTTGCTTTCCATCCCAGCCCGTTAATTGTCCTTGTCTTTGAACGTTATAACAGGTAATTTTCACCGTTCTGTGTTTCCTTTTGGGTACTCTGCATGGATTTGCTGAACTAAAGAATAATAGTACTATTAGTTACTGGTAAATGTTAATACCTAATGCAAGAGAGGGATGGAACAACTGGTGATGCTTAATGAAATGGTTAAAACCTCTCAACTAGCAGTCCTCCAAGAAAATAAAATGAACACGGGAGAAAAATGAATCAAACTTCTTGCGTAAGTTAGGTTCCTTCTCTAACTTCTTATTTTAAGTACTGATAAACCTACTAGAGCTCAGCGCCTTTATTTCCCATAGAAGAAAGCATGTGGGAACATGGGATGGGGCAAATTGCTTCTTTGTTAACTTTGGATACTTTTTTTCAAATGCTTTAGAATTGGGGCCAAAGAAAACTTCTCATCATATCATTTGATTTTTTTCTCCTCGTCTGCAAGTGTGAAAGTAAAAATGAGCTTTCTTTCATAAGTGAGAAACTGGTTGTATCCATTCTTAGTTTATAATTTTGGTAATCTTGTCTCTCAGGAAAATTCTTCTTTGAAAGGATTTTTTCTTTTTTTTTTTTGGAAATGGTTTGCTATACCTACTTCTTTTAACATGTCATTTCTTCACATAAGATAACTGTCGTTTATATGGAAGCTCGTGATAACGCGCATAAGTGTGGGAATCTATAACAAAAATTATTAGAAAAGAATTTTCTGTTACAATTATTTCAATTAAATATTTCCTTTTTTGTGTTAAAATTTCAATATATGTTCAATATATGAAAATGTCACATCCCCATATATAATGAATGATATGTATATGTTGGTAATGTTAGTTATTTATAGCTAAATGTAGCCTTCAGATTAGCATTTGAGTTTGTTAATCCACAGGGCAACTGACAACTGGAAAAACTTGAAAGAGCTGGAGAAAGCAGTGAAGGTATACTGGAAAGCGAAAAATAAGTTGCCTCCTCGGGTATGGTGTTTTCCTTTCGCGTTAAAACTTCATTTTCATCCTTTTAGGCATGCATAAAATGAAAGATAATGATGTTACTTTTAATCAATTAAAATCTTCCTTCTGACTATCGACTTGTTTGATTTATAGAATTATATTTTCTGCCATTTATCACTGTACAAAAGTTACAAGTGATGACCTCATTTTTTTCTTAATACTATTTAACATATTGAATTTCCCTTATACAGGCTGTTAAGATAGATATCAATATCGAGAGAGATTTGGCTTCCGCTCTGAAAGTTAAAGAATGCCCCCAAATTTTGTTCTTACGGGGTAACAGGGTTGTGTATAGGGAGAAAGGTGAGACCAGTGATCTCTCTCCTCACTTTTTTTTTGTGAACCAGAGTTTTGTTTGGTTGGTACCCAAGGTATTCACATTCTTTGTCAAGGTTCTTTTACAATGATGCACTGTTACTTGTCCCTTTGCAGAGCTCAGAACTGCAGATGAGCTGGTTCAGATGATTGCATTTTTCTATTACAATGCAAAGAAGCCTGCGTGGATAGATGATAAGGCCTTGTTTTATCTTCATTAATCTTCACGAATGCCAGCCTGAATGTGTCTTGGTAAGAAAAAAAAAATTGCAGCAACTGTCTCTGTGTGTACAAAAATATAGAAGAATAAAACAATCGGGCACAACCAAATTTAAAAATTTATGTAAAACAGTAAGCATACATAATCATCCTTTAATCTTCTACGCATTAGCTACGGAGTTCAAATTGCATTAGAATCTTTTTTGTAGGGTTTTGTTGTGTGTGTAATTCTTTCAGATTTCACTTTTGTTGACACTTCTTACAGTATCTAGTATTTTGCTACCCTTGCGAGATAGAGATGATTTTTTTTGTTCTAATATTTAAGAAAATATATATATAATTTTAAAGTACATGGTGGACAAATGAAAGAATTTTATGTTGGTCATAATTCATTGAAAGAATTTTATGGTTATTCACGAGGAATGTTGAACTCTAGGCCAGCCCTGCTCAGTGGTCACAATCATTCTGTCCTCTTGGTTTCCAAGCTTAAAAAGCAACCAAACAAGGAGTGCCTCATTTGCTTGGATTCTATTCTAAGCAGCTTTTAAAGAAACATACAAAATTATTCTCTTTCTTTTACGCCAATTTTCGTCAAAAACTAGTCTTAGACAGTAAGTTAAAATCGGAAAACAATTTGATTTTTTATTTCCTATTTTACTCTTCCTATTCATTCGCAACAAACTCTAAAATTTTCGCTTTCAATTAGTTAATAATATTATTAGTATGGGCATTAAAAAATATAAATTCAAACATAAAAAAGTATTGTTATGGTGCCCATTGAGATCCAAACACTGTTGTGCAGCGAAGATTGAATCTGAATTGTCTTTAGAATAAGATAGCTTTTCATTCTCTTTAAACCTTAAACAAATGAATAAAAAGTTGTAACATGGTAACGGCTTTTGTTGTCCTTAATTAAACAGAAAGTTTTTCACAATTAAACAGAGTGTGAAGGAGACAAAACTTTGATGTGATAATCTTCGTTGAAGGACAAACCCAAAGGAAGAGTTTCCACAAATTTTATATCCTTTGCAGCAACAACCATTTCCACAAGTTGACATCTCTCATAGAATCACACGTCCTCGTGTGGAGCACCAACATTGCATAATGGATTCCTGGAATCTCCATTCTCAATTCTCTAAAATGCCCTTCTTTTATTCCTATTTTACTCTTCTAATCCTTACCCTATTGCTCTTCACATGATTATTGTAAAAGTCTTTTTATAGGTGGTTATTATAAAAGTTAAATAAACTTAGCACATGCAGATTGGGAAGCCACATTGGCAATATTTAATCAATAATTGCTAATAAAAATTAATATAATGGATGGGGATATTATCCTAATATTAGGTTGAATTTAAGGTTTTATTACAATCAAATGATAAGGATTCCACCTCCATGGAGTATAGAGGGACATGTCCTCAAAGTGCTACCATGGTCCTTCCTCACTTTTTCACACTTTCTAATCCATTTCTTTGCAATATTCCAAAGAAAGCAACCACCCCCATTTCACAACCAAAGGATGGAACAAAGATCACATCATGATAGTTGAACCGTGATACAAACTATGAATATTAAGATTCATAAATATTTAAAAACTATAACATAATAACAATCAAATTCAAAAAAAGTGATTGTAAGGTGAACATATTAGATCAATGTTATAATGGTTGGATTGGACTCTATGACCCAACTACTTTGTTAAAAATCTAGACTTAGAGAATAAGAATAAATGTAGAAAATGTAATCCTTAAATAATAATTAATTTTACATAAAAAATATAATGAGAAATTATAAAAAAATAAATATATACTGATTTAAATAATATTAAGAATGTTTTATAAAGAAAAATTAAAAAACATCAAATAATTAATTTTACATAAAAAATATTTGATAACACTTATATATTAATTTAAATAATAGTTAATTTTTTCTTAAAAGATAATATTATTTTTTTAAAAAAAGAACAAAATAAAATTTGAAAAGATTAAAGTTGTCACTACAAAAAGAGAAAAAGAAACGAAAAGGTGTTTTACATTTTAAAATATTACTATAGATTTATTGTTGACGTATATTCTACATCTTTTTCACCTGATTTATCTTCTCATTTTTTGTCCATCTTCTCTCGTTTCATCTTCTTCTTCTGGGTCCATCTTCTAATCTTATCTTCTTCCATCTCCTAGGTTCATCTTCTCACTTCTCACTAACATGGTTCATTTTCTCCTATTCTCTTTACAATAAGACCCAATTGCATAATTCAATTTCAATCACAAAACATAGGAAGATGAATCACACTGTATCACACTATTTGTATCGTGAATCATATAATACTTATTACGATGAATTACATCACAATCATTAAACATCCCTAACATCTTTAGCTAAAGTGTTATAAATAACAATGATACAACTATAATATTTTCTTAAAAAGTTAAATGTATTTATAATCACTTGAGACGTAATAAAACAACAACCTAAAACTTTTGACTTTGAGAATTAATATCTATCTACGAAAACAATATCCTAGGAAACTACCAAAAATACCCAATCTAATATCATGACACCTATCTACTTTTTTGGTTTTTTAGTCATTTGTTGTTTCTGCTCTCTCTTTTTCTTCAACCTGTATATGACTAAGTTGGACCAAACTAGCCTAGATAGACAAGATGTACAAAATGAACAAGTTGATGAGATGGCCAGGTTGGATGAGCTGGTGGGATGGACGAGATGAAATGATGGACGGGCTAACTAGATGGTCATGATGGACGAGCTAACTAGATGGTCGGGATAAACGGACTGTATTGACCTAAATGTTTGGGATTGACAAATTGAATGGGTTGACCGAGCTTACTATGATAAACAGATTAACGAGATGAACATGATGAATGGATTGACGGAATGGTCAGGATGGACCGACTAACCGAACTAATCCATCGAACCTGATCCTTTTTATCATCCCTACTTAAAAAAAATCATGCATATACAGAAGTGAAGAGACTAGTAACCTATAAAGTATAAACATTTGTCTCTCATAATGCAAAGACAATATTGTTATTCCATTATAAATTTTTATTGATGATTGTTTGAGATACGAGTGGTTGAAGAAGATAAATAGAAATTTTAGCTCTTTTGAACTATAATATCTATTATGATATTTGAGACTATCTTGAGGTACTCTAACAAATTCATAGACTTTGGCATAAAATTGCAAGAAAAAGACCTAAAATTATTTCTTTCCATTCTATTATATTACATACTACAACATATCTTATGCATTTTGTAATTTTAATATTATAACAAAACTCAACACCATTGAATCATACTTCTATATAAATGTGTATTTATACAAGTGTGAATATATCATATTATTTATGTATTTAGTTCAATTTATTAAAAATTATGCATATTTTATTTATTTATTATTATTATTATTATGGAACTTATGTATTTACACAAGTGTGAATATACAGTATTATTTATGGTTCAATTTATTGTGAAAAATATTAATTTTTATCTCTTATTAGTATACCGATTTTGGTATTGTAAATTAGTTTTTGTGAAAAAAAAAATGTAATATAATAGGTCAGAGCATTATTTGTCAAATAAATACTTAACAACCTTGTTTTGATAAAGTAATGATATGCGCTAATAATTTAATTTTGAAAAATATATAAATAAATCATCTGTCAAATAGAAACTTGATTCTCTTTTATTCTTATACTTAGAGTGTTTGAATATAGACTTTAAATTAAGTTATGCATATATCTTTTCTCTTTATTATATCACGGTTAGACTTTACTGATAGTTACATCTAAATGTACAAATAAACAGTATTATACTTAGATTAAATATTTTTTAGTTCCTCAATTTAAAATAATAATTTTTAAACTATTCATTATAAAACAACATAATAATTTTCTTAGCCTTTTTGAGGTACAATAAGTTGAAATTGGTCATAAAAAAAAAGTATTATTTTTTTAATCACCAGTTGGTACGCTTAGTAGAAAAATCAACAAAATTATTTAAAATCAATATGTAAAAGTTAGTCTTTCAAAAGGCATAATTACTTTTTTAAGTTTTTTGGAAAATAATTTGCAGAAATTAATGTTAAAAGAATATTAATTTTTTTTAACACTGACATCTGATCAATGAATTTGCTGGAAATAAGACATGGATGATTTTTTTAATATGTCCGTTTTTATTTTTATATTAAATCCCTAATATCAAAAACGAGAAAAAAGGCTGCAAATTTGTTTCTTCTTTACAATAAATTTTGACGGGCGAGTGAGGCAATAGGAGAAAGAAAAATCATGTTTTTCACTTACTAGGTTAGGGTCCATACATTTTATTTTCTTTGAGGAATAAATTGAGAATATATAATTTTTTAAAGATTAATATTTACTTAGATCAAATATAACTGCTTTTAAAAAAATAAATTTTTTATATTTTGAAAAATTAATAAAAATTTGTATTAGATTGAGGGAACCATTCATAAAATCATTAAAGTTTTAAAAATAATTATTGTTATATTAAGTTGTAAAAGAAATTATTTTTAGAAATGTATATTGATATATTTTATTCTTAACATAATAAAAAAGTTATCATTTTAATAAAAAGTTTTAATTTCTATAAACTATTAATGGTTCAGAGGTGTTTGATATCTAATGATGATTATATAAAAATTTATTTATTTTCATTATTAAATACTTATGATCATTATTAAAATAAAAATTGAATATATATTTAATTACTTTGATATTAATAAAAGTTAAAATTTTTTATTTTATTTAAAATAAAAAAAATTTAATTCTTGTTATTATTTATCCTTTTTAAAATGATTGATTTACCTTTTCTCTTTTCTTTCTTTTTGGGTTATTTTTTGTATCTTATGTTCCTTGGTTACTCCATTTCCTCTGCGTCATCCGCCATTGCCATTAGTGCCTTCTCTTGCTTTTGTGTATCACCTTGGATACTCATACAAAACCTAATTGATATTTTAATATATAATTTTAACAGGTAAAAAGCGTTATATTATTTATTTATTACTCCATAGAAAAAAAGAAACAAATAAGGAACATCGATTCGTTGATGGAAAACTAGTTTCGTAAATTAGAGGGAAGTGGAAGGTCAATAACGTATTAACAACGTAAGAAAAAGAAGAAGAAACGAATACCACATAAACGTTGTTCTCTCGTTTGTTGCGGAAAAATACTAAGAAAGAAGTTTGCAATTGCAAATTGGAATATATAAATATTTGGCCAACTCAACAGTGTGATTTCTCTCTCTTGGACTCGCTCCATACCTAACCATTCAGCTCGCAGAGCACCACTCACTCACTTCTTTCTCGTTCTCCCTTTTCATCTTCTTCGCTGAACCCCTTTTTTCCTAACAGCAATGGGAGACGAGAAGAAGCCCAAGGCTCCTGTTTCTGGCGTCTGGTCTACCATCAAGCCTTTCGTCAATGGCGGTACTGCCGGCATGCTCGCCACCTGCGTCATTCAGCCAATCGATATGATCAAGGTGACGTCAAGCTTTCACCTTTATGCTCTTTTGCACTTGATTCTACCGAATGGTCTTCTGGGTGTCTCAGATTCTCGTTGTTTGATTCAGATCTGTGGCCTTTTGTTCACGATCCCATTTTATGTGTTACGGGTTTTGATTGGTTTGATGGGTTTGGTGGTGTAGGTGAGGATTCAACTGGGGCAAGGATCGGCTGGGCAGGTCACTTCCAACATGCTCAAGAATGAGGGAGTTGCTGCCTTTTATAAGGTTTTTGATTTTGTTCCCATGTTCTTGTTGTTGAGAGGTTGTTTTTCCATTTTATCAAATTATGGATATTTACTCGATTGGTGGGATGATTTCGGCTTTGTGTTTGGATGATGATTCCAATGTGGGAGGCTTGTGTTGTTGATATTAGTATGGCTAAGCGTCGTTTCTTGTGTTTCTTTCCCTTTTTTTGTTACCTGCTATAGATCTGCTAGTGGAAGTGGCTTTTGCATATGTGTTGTTATCTAGTGGTGCCTAAACCGAATCACTTTATGTAGGGTCTATCTGCTGGATTACTCAGGCAGGCTACATACACCACTGCTCGTCTTGGATCGTTTAAGTGAGTCGTTTGTGACTTTAAGATCTAAAGTAAAAAATAATAGTTTTTCGATTTCGTTGTTGAGGTTTTGTTGTATTCCTTGCATTTTTTATACAATGGTAGCTTTAATTGCTCAAAGGTGTGTAGCCTTTTTTATGGTTTCAAAGGAAATACTTTGCGTCTAACTTAATGACTTTGTTGGTTTTTAGAATCTTGACAAGCAAAGCAATTGAGGCTAATGAGGGAAAGCCCCTGCCACTGTATCAGAAAGCTCTGTGTGGGCTGACTGCTGGTGCTATCGGAGCAACTGTGGGTAGTCCAGCAGATTTGGCACTCATTCGGATGCAGGCTGATGCAACTTTACCGGCTGCTCAGCGCCGTAACTACACAAATGCTTTCCAGGCACTCTATCGAATTGGTGCTGATGAAGGGGTTTTGGCGCTTTGGAAAGGTGCCGGGCCTACTGTTGTAAGAGCCATGGCATTGAACATGGGAATGCTTGCATCCTATGATCAAAGTGTTGAATTCTTCAGAGATTCTGTTGGTCTTGGTGAAGCTGCTACTGTGCTAGGTAAGAAACCATATTACCATTGTCATGTAATTTTATTTGATATTTTTGGCTTTAGCTTGATATCTTATGATAGAATATGAGACAAATAATCTTAAATGTACTTTGTAAAACATGATATAAAGGTCAAATTACACCTTTCTAAAGATTTTGTCCCACTTATTATGGTGCAGATTGTTTAAGATTTTCTATTGATGTTTCAAAAGTCTATGCCTTTCTTCCACTTACTCCTTAACAAAATGATTTAGTCAAACCTTACAATAGTCCAGTCGTCTTCCAAATCTACTAGCATTATGGATTTGCTAAAATTCCAAAAGTTGCCAACAGATACAGTAGTTGGTGGGGCTCGGCTAATTTACCGTAGCAGTGTTTTTGCTATCTAAAATTTGACTGCCCTGGAGCACACTTAAAAGCGATTGTCTCGTGAGCACATTTCTGTTGTCTATAAGTTTGTCCCCCCTGTGCACCCACTTGAAGATAACAAATAGGATGAGAAAACATTTCCCAGCTGTTTCTGTTTTTTCTAAACGATTTTGAAACAATTTTCATAACGTGCCCTTAATGTTTCCTTGTTCTGTTTTCTATTATTTAGGAACTAAATTTGTTGACAACTCTTCTTGGATTTTTATTGTCAGCTTCTAGTATGCTTTAGAAGACAATGTCAGTGCATACTTTTTATAAGTTTGTGCTATTCATGCTAGTAAAAAAGAGTGCAATTGCTACATTTCTGTATGTTGTTACCAAAGTAATTCACTCTTTTGAAACTAAACACAATTTATGATTTGATTTAAGGTTTAATGCTCATTCATTTTCAGTCCATATTTCCTTATGTATATATGGGTTAGAGGTGTATCATCCTGTTTTAATGCATTAAGGTGCATTCATGTTGCAACTTGCGTGTATTTAAATATGATTCTGGATTGAATACTGTATCCATGATTTCTTATGTTTATACTTGGGAAAGGGGGGAATGCATATTCAAATTGTCTGGCACTTGCATTTTTGTTACCGCCCTTGCACAATGCCCAAGCTCATATTTTACTTGTTTCTTCTTTCTGCATTGAATTTATAATTTTGATACAAGTTCGGAGTCTTGGTTTTTACTGTTGTAAAATATTGAAACATAGGTTAAAAAAGCTGCCAAAGATTTTATTCTCAGTGTTGCCAACTAACATTTGTTCATCTGTAGGTGCAAGTTCCGTTTCTGGATTCTTTGCAGCAGCTTGCAGTTTGCCATTTGACTATGTGAAGACCCAGATTCAGAAGATGCAACCTGATGCTGATGGAAAATATCCATACACTGGATCTCTTGATTGTGCTGCCAAAACCTTCAAAGCTGGAGGACCTTTCAAATTTTACACTGGATTCCCCGTCTATTGTATTAGGATTGCTCCTCATGTCATGGTAATGTTCTCTTCTGTCACATGTCACGTTTACTATGGTTTACTTGATATGTTTGTGATATATGATTGTATTAACTGGTTATGCAGATGACATGGATCTTCCTGAACCAGATTCAGAAATTGCAGAAAGGCTACGGGTTGTAGTTCTTGATGCATTTTGTGTTGAATTCAAGCTTTGAGCATTGAATAATTTGTTGGCTGTGTTGTAGCCCTTTTTGGCAGCTAAACACCAATAGAGCTGATCATTTTTTAAGTTTATTAATGATGCGACTGAAGCAAGGGATTTGCATACAAAACATTGTATTAGTGATACATCATAGAATTGGATGCGGCTGGAGCAGAGTAGTACAATTCCATTTTTAGCATTGAGAAAAACTTGTGGAGATATCTAAACCTAGAATAAGCACTCTATCTCACACACCCTCTCATCGAAGTTTTGTAATTTCATTCAACTTGTGCAACTATTTTTATTTTCTTACCCACATTTTTTATTTTTATTTTTAGTTTTGTAATCTCATCCAAGTTTTTAGCCTTGTTTGCCATAATTACTGGCTAAGCAATCAATAAATAATATTTTTTTTAAAAAAAATTCAACCCAATTTTGAAAATGCATTGAAAATTAAAGTGGAAGTATAACAAATGTGGGTTTCTTTATAACATTTAGTTTTGGTGAAGGTAAAATTATTGAATATATCTTTTGTGAGATTAATCTTTAATTTTAAATATCTTTATTCCTTTTATCGGTTTTTAAATGGTTGAATTTCTTTATTAAGTTATTTTTAACGGTTGACTTCTCAATAGATAGTTATCGTTGGGTTTTATGTTTAAAATCTATCTCTTCATGTAGGAGTTAAATCCTTTTAATTGGTATTGTCTTTTTGTACACGTCATATTCTGTAACGTGTTTTATTTATCTACATTGATGTTACCTTAATATTTGAAAATAGTTATTTTGGTTCGGTTTTGCAGTTGCATGTTATTTATCAACATTTCATTTCGTTATTTGTACAGGGAAACACTAACATTTTTCATGAAAATAGTTTTCTTTCTTAAGTACTTTCAGGTTAGTGCTTGAAAACAGCTTTAATAGATAAACCATTTTTTTTTAATTAGTATTTTTTATATTTGATGTACACTCGCTGGTTTTGTTTTTTTGGTTCAAGCGATGTACAAATTATCACGTGAAAAAGAAAAATGTTACGAATTTAAAGATTGTAAAGCTTTTCTGCATCGAAAAATGATGGGGGTTGACAATTCAAAATCACTTTATTAATAGAAAATACGTGCTTAAGAGGTTAAATATTTTAGGCTTTTAGTCTCTTTTGAAGTAAAATTAGAATTAGTTTAGTTTTAAATTTTGATATATTTTGATTTTAAATTTTAAAAATGAATGAAAATAATTTTTTTAACTTCATTACATTAAGTTTTTCTTTTATGTATGAAATGTTTTTTCAGTTAACATTTAAGTTATTTATACAGTTTGATATATCTTTGTTTTAATGTTACTTGTAAAATACATTATTATTAAGAAAAATGTAAATTGTATGTGTTTTAGTTATTACTTATGCTATTCTATAAGGGTTTCTTTTGAATTTTTAAAAATTAAAATAATTACTTTGTCAATTTTACATTTTAAATGACAATTTGTAAGAATGAAGAAATTTGAGTATACAAAGTAGATTGGTGTTTTATTTTAATGAAGCCAACTTATTTTAACAATAAAGGTTTTGTAATATAAACACTAGTCTCATTATCTAAAACACAAACTATCTTTCTAAAAACTCTTCTCTTGAGTTCTCTACCTTCTCTCTAAGAGTTTTAACTCCCGAGTCATCTTTTTGACGATCAGGAGGTACCTAAACGACCACGACAACGAGATCTACGTTTTTACTCGATCAATCCCTTCAATAGAACAAGTAAGTTTCGACTCATTTTTCTCGTTTCTTAATTGAGGTCATCCTTCAAGATCTTTTATCGCATATGAGTTGTAATATCTTTTTTTAGTTTCATGTTGATCAGAGGTCCTAAAGACTCTCTTTGATCTTTGTTCGGTGTTTTGTAGGCGTTTCTAGAGTTTCTTGAGCTCTAAGCAAGGGTTTGGTGTTTATAGAACTCCGTTGTTTCGGTATAAGATAAAGGAAGCTAATGTTTATATTTAATTTAAATTATAATGTATGAAATCGTGATTTGTGAGTATGTGTGTTGTTGTATATGTGATTGACTATGTATGAAATGCTTGGTTTTGGTGTTAATTATGTTTGAATGAATGTGCTTTGTTGGAATGATGTTTGTAAACATGGATGATTTTGTTTGGACTTAATTATTATCATGTATGTTATTGTGCGAAAGTTTAGTGGTGTTAAAGATGTTAAAATGTTGGGAAGAAAGTACTAGTTGGCGTGATAGTTAGTTTTTGGTCTAAATTGGGAGTTGTGGCAAGTGAATTTTTGAGTTAAGGGTTGGAGTGAAAAATATGGAATTTCAGGTCTATTTTTATTACAATTAGAACTTGTTTGAGTCATGTATTAAGAGTAATCTAATGTATAACTGATTTCTAGCTAATAATGGGTATCTTGTATGGGCTTTAGTTCATTTTCTTAAAGGTTTTGACATTGGAATTTGTGAGAAAATAGTTAGACGAGTAAACTAGTAGTTCATGGTTAGCTCTTAAGTCTTTTAGAACTTGTATAGATGTTGAGTTAGGCAAAACTTGAGTTGGAGCTGATACTTGCTTTCTATGGTGTTTTATGTCACATGTTGGTCCATTAGGGGTTTTAAGTAGTGAAAATCTAAAGTATAGCAGTTATAATGAATTTGAGGTGGTAGGTCTGTTGTTGAGTCATTTATGACTTGTTATGACCCTTAGTTGGCAGAAGTGTGAGTTAGAAGGTGATGTTTGGAGTTTAGGTGCTTTTGGAGTTGTTAAGTGGTTGAGTGCACCTAGTTTTGAGTTTAATGATCAAAGGAATACTTTGCTTTAATTCTAAATGTGATTTTCCATCAATTATAGGGTGTAAAAAACTCATTTGATGATTAGAACAAAGCTTAAGCGCATAAAAATGCCAGTTTTGGAAGTGTGCAGTTTGTTGTCATGGGCCTCGAACGCCCCTGAGCCTCCTTTTTGTGCAAGCTTTGGGCTTGAGCGCCTCCTGAGTGCCCCTTAGCCAGTTTTTGAGTTTTTTAGTTTTGGATTTTTTTGTGTTATCTGATGCACTGTTTTGACTTCTTTAATGTTTGTGTGATGGTTTATTATGAGTTATATAGTGATATATGAAGTGGTATGTCTACTTGTTTGTTTTATGAAAATAAATTTCAAGGAAGAACTTAACGGTGATGATTTTAAGTATTGTAAGTATTTATAAATATATATAACAAATTCTTCCTTTCTTTTATGTTGTTTTGCAATTTTACTTTTTAAATTAAAAAAAATATTTTATCAATTTTCTCTTTTAAGTATATGTTTCTTTTTTTATTTAATTGTTTTTTAAACTTAATTATTTTCTTAATTATAAAACTACTTTCAAAATAAATAAAATCTATTTATGATAAAGTTATAAAAATTACTTACATTTAGTTCTATAATTGTAATAATAATAATAATAATTTCATAACTTTTTATCATCATAAAAATGTGAATACAAATGTGTTTTCACTAACATGAGCAGATGATTTATCTTTTTGGTATCCATAATTCTTTTTCAATTTTACCCTTTAATAGCAATCTTTTTAAATTTAAATAATTAATCATAACAATTTTTTTTTAATTTTATACTTTTATAACTATTTTTTAATTCAATTAATTATTTATAATAAAACAAAAAAATACAAATTATTAATTTTTATAATTATTTTTAATAAAATTACTTTATATATAGTTTAATAAATTTGAACTACAATAAGATAATATGTTTTCGCTTATATATATATATATATATATATATATATATATATATATATATATATATAAACATTATTATTATTATTATTAGTAGTAGTTTTTTAAAGTTCAAAATTTAAGAGTGTATGAGTTGTTGCTTCGTAGCACCTTCTGCAAAATAGCACCGATGACTAAGTTAATATATAATTTTATAGTAAATTTTATAACTAAGAGAGAAATATAACATATTATTAAAATAATAACATCCTTTCATAATATTCCATTAACTTGTTAAATGTTATTATGCGATCATGTTGATGACTTGGTAAGAGAAAATAATGTGATGGATAGTAACATATATGTCTCTTTCGTCACACACACACACACACACATATATATATATATATATATATATATATATATATATATATATATATATATATATATATATATATATATATATATATATATATATATATATATATATATATATATATATATATATATATATATATGGCTTCTTTATATGTTTAATTTTTCTTCTTTATGCTTTTCTTGTGTTCCTCAGATAGTGGAGATGAGTGTGCACATGGATTGTCCTAAATTATATACATATATAAAACCTTAAGCTTGCAACGTATAGAAGTTTAAATAAATTTGAGTTTATCAACATGTCACTAATACGAGTAAAAATAAATTTGGGTTTATATATATAAAAAACCATATTAAGAAAAAAAATCAATAATAGAGTTTGTGTTTGGTCTTTAAACTAAATTATAAAATATTAAATCTATGCAATGTAAAACATATATTTTCTATTGAGAATCTTTCGATTCTCTTAACTGTTTTTCGTTCTCGTTCTCCCTCTTTGGAACTCTATATATACAGAGTTCCTTTTTCCTTTTCCATGCTAAGAATGTATACACTTTGTATATTTGAATGTACTCACAAATAATAAAAGAAGAGGTTTTTCTTACTCACCGTTTCAAGATCTTCAACTTTGTCTTCTGTACCGAGAGCAACCGCCGCCGTATCGGAGCTCCTCCGGCCACCGATGTCCGCCTCGCTCTCTTCCTTTCATCAGAGAAAGTCTCTAACGTTTCTCTCTCCATTTTCACCTTACTTTACGCAAATGCAACGCAGACATTCACTTTCAGCTTATCTTCCAATCTGATGGGCCGAATGCAGATTGGGCTTCTAAGTGCACAGTGCCTGAACCATATTAATATGGTATCAGAGCAGGTCTAGTACCTGCTCTGCTTCCGTTGCCACCGCTGCTATTTCTTGGGTCTTCTTGGGCTGGTTTCTTGGGTCTTCTTTTTGCTGTGTTCTTGGAGCCACTTTGCTGCCATGGATCAATCTGATCAGTCTTCCAATCCCGCCAGCCCATTCTATCTACACCCGGGAGAAAACCCAGGTTTGACTTTGATTACACAAACTCTCAACGAGAATAACTACTCGTCCTGGAGCAGAGCCATGAGGAGGGCTCTGCTTTCGAAAAACAAAATTAAATTCATAGACGGGTCCATAAAGAGACCCCAGAAAACTGATGTTGCCTATGACACCTGGGAAAGGTGTAATGTGATGATCCTGTCATGGATGACAAAGACCTTATCTCCACATATCGCAGAGAGCGTCATCTACGTCGAAGAAGCAAAGGAGCTATGGGATGAGCTTAAGGAGAGGTTTTCCAAAGGAGATTATTTCAAAATCTCAGATTTACTACAAGACATACACTCGATTAAGTAAGGGGAACGGGGAGTCAGTCAATTTTTCACTGATCTGAAGATATTATGGGAAGAATTAGAGTCTTTAAGACCCATTCCCGTTTGCACTTGTGAGACTCCATGCAACTGTGACATGTCCAAGGTTATGTTGAAATATAGGGAAATGGAGCATGTAATTTGCTTCTTGAAAGGATTGAATGATTCTTACAATACTGTTAGAACGCAGATCCTCTTAATGGATCCTTTACCCAATGTTAACCGTGTTTTCTCTTTGATTATTCAACAAGAAAGACAAGAAAAGCAATGTATTACAGAAACCAGAATTCTGGCGAATGTTGCCGATAAGAACAATCACTGGAAACCAGAACAAAACTGGAGGAATCAAGGACGTTTTGCTGGAACTCGTGCACAAGACAGAGGTAGGGGCAAAAACCCGAATTATGGAAGGCAATGCTCTTATTGTAATAAGATGAATCACACTGTTGATGAGTGCTATTCTAAGCACGGATACCCCCCATGGTATAAGAAAGAAGAAAGGAAGAGTGATTGGAACTCTGTTAATGTTAGTCAAAGCAACACTGACTCTGAAGGCAATTTGAAGATACAACAACAGACCAACAGTAGCAATAATACCAATCCTTTCACGCCAGAACAGATGCAGAGACTTCTAAAAATGATTGATAAGGCTGAAGATTCATCCATTCACAAAGTTAATCAAGTTCAAAGGAAAGAGACTAAGAATAAACCAGGTAATTCTTCCTGGATTATCGACACGGGAGCTACTGATCATGTTACACATGACAAATCCAATTTTATTGTTTTTCACAAAATTAAACCCATTTCCATAAAATTACCAAATAAAACTACCATCACTGCTGAATATGCTGGAACTGTCCAGTTTGCTGAGAATTTTATCATTTTCAATGTCCTTTACATACCTAATTTTTGTTTCAATCTAATATCTGTTCAAAGTCTTATCAAAGACTTGAATTGCAATCTAACTTTTTCCTATGAGAATTGTCAGATAAGGAAGAATCGTTCATTGAAGACGATTGGATGTGCTAAACCATGGAATGGTCTCTATTACTTACAAGATTTCTCTAAACCAGAACAAAGAGATATTGCCAAGACTGCTTTCTCTTTTAAAAAGACTGATGTTAATCTGTGGCATCTTAGACTAGGACACCCTGGTAATCATGTTGTAAAACACATATGTGATATGTTTCCTTATGTTAAGACTAATACTGATATTGTTTGTGATACTTGCCATTATGCAAAACAACACAAGTTGCCTTTTACAAAAAGCTTATCTGTTACTACTGAATGTTGAGATTATTCATTGTGATATTTGGGGGCCGTTGAATACTGTTTCTGTTCATGGGCATAGGTATTTTCTTAGTATAGTTGATGATTACAGCAGACACACATGGGTTTTTCTAATGAGTAATAAAGGACAAACCAAAGACTTACTACAAAATTTTGTCATTAAAATCAAGAATCAGTTTAACAAGATGATAAAAATCATTAGGTCTGACAATGGGCCAGAATTTAAATGTGTCAATTTTTATGATATGCATGGAATTATTCATCAGAAGAGTTGTGTTGAGACACCAGAACAAAATTCTGTAGGTGAAAGAAAACATCAGCATATACTTAACGTGACACGAAGTCTTCTTTTTCATTGCAACATACCTAAAGTTTACTGGTCTTATGCTATTGGACATGCTGTTTACTTGATAAATAGATTGCCTTCTTTTAGTCTAGGACATAAGACTCCCTATGATATGCTTTACAATCTACCACCTACTTACTTAGACCTCAAAGTCTTTGGATGTTTATGTTTTGCTTCTACACTTGAAAATAATATAAACAAGTTGGATCCTAGGGCTAGAAAAGAAGTGTTCCTAGGGTATAAAAGTGGTGTCAAAGGCTATATTGTATTAGACATAAATACCAAAGAGCTCTTTGTTAGCAGAAATGTCATGTTTCATGAAGAAGTGTTGCCCTATAAGAACTTTCAAGGTAATCAGCAAAGCATAGACAATGAGAAGGATGAAAATGAGTTCTTAACTGATTTCTCCAAAGACTACTATCCTACTAATGAAGACCGTTTTGATGAGCAAGAAGAAATTAATCAGGAGGAAGAATTGCAGAATCCTACTGTCACAAATAACAGTCAAGAAAACTACAGACACAGAAGACCAGAAAGGGTTAGAAGGACTCCTGCCTATCTAGAAGATTACATCCACCAGGTGAATCAATCCTTGACTGTTAAAAACAATTTCAAAACTCCCTATCCGATAACTAATCTACTATGTTGTGATAATTTGTCAGAGAAACACTCCAAATATATCATGGCTGTCACTGAAAATAAGGAGCCTCGGACTTACAATGAAGCTAAAGACAAAAGGGAATGGATAGAAGCAATGCAGAGAGAAATTAAAGCCTTGCAGGACAACAATACTTGGTTTTTAACTCAATTGCCATCAGGAAAAACTCCTATAGGGTGCAAGTGGGTATATAAAACAAAATTTAGAGCTGATGGAAGCATTGAAAGGCATAAGGCTAGGTTAGTGGCAAAAGGATATACCCAACAAGAAGGGATAGATTACTTAGACACATTTTCCCCTGTTGCGAAACTCACCACTGTTAGACTTTTGATAGCACTAGCTGCTTCAAATAATTGGTTCTTACACCAGTTAGATGTGGACAATGCGTTTCTTCACGGTGGCCTCAATGAAGAGATTTATATGCAACCTCCTCCAGGACTAAGTATTCATACAAAGGGACAGGTTTGCAAATTAACTAAATCCTTATATGGCTTGAAGCAAGCAAGCAGACAATGGTTTGAAAAATTGTCCTCTTATCTAATCTCTGTTAAATATAAACAATCTAAGTCTGATCACTCATTGTTCACCAAAAGAACTGGTGCATATTTCACTGCATTACTTGTATATGTGGATGACATTGTGTTGGCAGGAAATTCCTTGGAAGAAATCAATTGCATCAAAGAGCTCCTACATAATAAATTTCGCATAAAGAATCTTGGAGAACTCAAGTACTTTCTCGGACTTGAAGTGGCTAGGTCTAAAAAGGGAATTCACTTGTGTCAAAGAAAATATGCATTAGACATACTTGAGGAAACAGGAATGGAGGGATGCAAACCCTCTACTACACCCTTTCTCAGAGACACAAGTCCATTATACAAATTGGACATCCAACTTGATGATCCTGGACCCTACAGAAGATTGATAGGGAAGTTACTCTATCTTACAAACACTAGACCTGACCTATGTTATACTATCAATTTACTTAGCCAGTTTATGCAATTTCCTACAGAACACCATTATAGGGCTGCTCAGCATGTGCTCAGATACATCAAATCTACCCCTAATGAAGGATTGTTTTTCGTTGCTGACTCTCCTATGCACCTGAAAGGTTTTAGTGATTCTGATTGGGCTAGTTGTCCTAACACTAGAAGGTCAACTACAGGATTTTGTGTCTTTATCGGGACATCACTTGTTTCCTGGAAGTCTAAGAAACAGAAGACCGTTTCCAGATCGTCTACTGAGGCTGAATACAATGGCTCCACTATTTACTTAAAGATCTTCAAATTGAAGAATCTGGAGTGCCTATCCTATACTGTGACAACAAGTCTGCTCGCCACATTGCTCATAACCAGAGTTTTCACGAACGGACCAAGCACATTGAGCTTGACTGTCACGTTGTTCGTGAAAAGATCCAGAAAGGGCTACTACATCTTCTTCCTGTGCGATCAGATGAACAGCTGGCCGACGTCTTCACCAAATTTCCGCATCGCGTCAACTTCAAACATATCATTCCCAAGCTTGGACTGGTCAATATACATAGTCCAGCTTGAGGGGAGGGTATTGAGAATCTTTCGATTCTCTTAATTGTTTTTCGTTCTCATTCTCCCTCTTTGGAACTCTATATATACAGAGTTCCTTTCCCCTTTCCCATGCTAAGAATGTATACACTTTGTATATTTGAATGTACTCACAAATAATAAAAGAAGAGGTTTTTCTTACTCACCGTTTCAAGATCTTCAACTTTGTCTTCTGTACCGAGAGCAACCGCCGCCGTATCGGAGCTCCTCCGGCCACCGATGTCCGCCTCGCTCTCTTCCTTTCATCAGAGAAAGTCTCTAACATTTCTCTCTCCATTTTCACCTTACTTTACGCAAATGCCACGCAGACATTCACTTTCAGCTTATCTTCCAATCTGATGGGCCGAATGCAGATTGGGCTTCTAAGTGCACAGTGCCTGAACCAAATTAATATTTCCTAACAAAGTATTTTCCATATAATAATAGAGTTTTACATTAATATAACTTTTGTATAATATTATTTGTTAATGTTTTACGTTATTTAGTGTAGGAATAAAATACTTTATAATTTATAATTCAGTTCAGAGACAAAAACATAATCTTTTATAATAATTTAACAATGAAAAACATATAAAAACACTAATTTCTTTGCCTTGGTTAACCATTATTCCAATGGTTATGGAAACGACTCTTACTTTGCTTCTTCCAAACCCTTCATTTCTTACAATTATTACAAGCGTGGATATAGTTATGGTGAAGACTTTGGCTATTACCATAAGCCAATTGGTGCAAATGATTGATTAGAAGCTCATGTCTCACTTCTCCATATGTTTGACTTTTTCCGTTCTATATAAATGCCTTTGGGAAGTTTTTGATCTATATAAACCAATATGTGTGCTCTTTTATGAGAATTATTCTCTGAATTTTTTTTCCTATTTTCTCATATAATATGATTTCAAGACTATTTTATTTTTGCAAGGAAAATTATTTCATGGATTTTTTTAATTTTCTCATTTAATAGGGTAATAATTACTAGCAAAAAATAGCTATGCTATTTTTGAGTTTTGACGTTAATGGAAATTATGATGTCATATCCAGGACATTAAACTAATGTCGAAGTTGAAAATCCATGCTTAGAAACATCAGTTACACTAGAATCCAATGTTTCTTAACAAAGGTTACAACAACACACTGATATCCAGTTAGAACCATTTCAAATTAAAATTGTACAACATTTGATATTTGTTAGTGTACTAACAAACATCAAATATTGTCTTTTTAAAAAAAGTAAACTATTTATATTTACAATTTATTCAAACTAATAATTCAACATAACTTAGAAAATTTCACAACACATTATATATGAAAACTGAAGTTATTAACACTAAAATTATCAAAACTAAAACTATTAAGAAACTAAACTTTTATAATCAAATTTGTCTTAAACAATTTCCATGTAAAGTAACTAATGCTATATGAGGGTCATAATTCCATGTAGATTTATGTTACCTATCAGTATAGGTTATGAATTATTGAATCACTGAAAAAATAACAAAAATTCATTATGTAGGCATATTAATGTATGTGATTATAATATGTGAAAGGTATAAATTGTTACCTTTGTCCAATCTTCTTTAATTTTTGTTTGAATGATGATTTTTATCTAATACATGACATAATAGCTATATTTTCATAAATTTTTCTCTTTGTTACACTAAACATGATAAATAAAATAATCATATATCAAGATCATAAATTGCATGCCAAAATTAATAAATTTAAGATGAAAGAGTTCTAAGCTTTGGATATATTACTTGAATTTGCTATGATTTGGATTTATCTAGAACTCTAATTAAATTGGTTACATAGGTTAACATTAATATAAACTAAATAAATGATATGAAAAAAAAGAGTAAATCTTACCTTTGTAACATGGATTTCAACTATGCATTATTTTGAAATGATGATTATTAGTTGTCAATGGAACCTACCATGAATCATAAATAATTAGAATTATTTCATTAAATATTACATTCAATAACTCCTACCCATCAATGTGAGGTAGAAGATACATTTCTCTTTATGACTCAAACATTCCTTTTTGCAAATAGGTTTACTTTTGCTCAAGTATGTTTCCAGAAGACTTAATTGTTTAAGGTTCAACAAATCTACACATAAAAGCCTTTGATCTATAGTGATTGTGTTTAAGGTATAAATTAAAAAGTAGCAATTTTAATATTTAAATATGGAAGACAATAAAAAATCTTAAATGCACCATAGTTGTATAATTGAAATATTTAACATCATGTCTCCTCAATGACCTCGTCTCATCAATGACCTCTTGTATAATGAGACATACCGATTTTGTATTCAACATGTTTAATTTCTTTATGAGCTTTCCTAGAAGATCATCATTTGCTTCTGTCATGTCACATCTTCATGTTGATGGATGACTCACTTTTCAAAACGGAAGAACTAAAATAAATATTTTCAAAGGTA
The DNA here is from genome assembly GCF_029865625.1 of Vigna umbellata. Classification (NCBI taxonomy): domain Eukaryota; kingdom Viridiplantae; phylum Streptophyta; class Magnoliopsida; order Fabales; family Fabaceae; genus Vigna; species Vigna umbellata. Next base: position 50,475,168 of record NC_142165.1, on the reverse strand, counting down.
TAAATAATTTATTAATAAATGGTAAGATAAAAATACTAAGAATATGAATGTAGTAAAATATGACATAACTAAGCCAAATTATAAATATGCTTAAAACTTGTGCCTAAATTGAATCTTTGAAATTGTCACATATATTTAAACATGAAACGAGTTTCATAACACGTGTAATAAAACACTAGAAGAACATTGTGAATAATTTGTTATTCTTCAAGTTATCGTATAGTAAATAAAAATACTTACGATTATTTTAAATATAAATAATGAAATATTTTCTTTTTATATATTTATTTATATTTCTTTTACAATAAATATAATTTGTTTAACTTTTGATATGTGATTTAAGATATGAACCTAGCTGTAGTTAACGAATTCATAGAATTCTTAAAAGAGGAGAGAGCGTGCTAGTAAGGGATATCTTTTAAAACCTTCAAACGCTTTATTGGGTTCGTTGTTGGGGAAAGTGGACTGGTAGATTTGAGGTGATTTATACCCTTCATTATTCTGTTAGTAGGGTAAAACAAAAAATTTGCATCCTCTTCTTATAAGGCTTCAATATGTCTTTTATTATATGTTCCTGAGGTGATGATAATAATTTACTTGTAAAATGTTTACTTTTATAAAATGTCTAGTAACACATTTTCTGATAAAAAATAAATTAAAAGCATTGTATTAATATCAGAAGATAATTTAGTATTTGTTTATTTCCCACTTTTAAAGTTTTTGTTTTATAAATATGTTTAGTTGGTGAAGAAAAAACAGAGGCCGCCAAAACTGTGTATGATGACGCTGCGCTGTCTGCGTCCATTGCCTTGGGTTGCATTGCGTGTCGTTTATGCCCTTCTTTTGTCGTTTTCATCCATCACTAATTCACAATTCGCTTGTTCCCATTCACCAATTCATCACCAAACAGAACAGAACCTTCAGACACAGAGAGAAAATCGTGATATGGGTAGCGTTGTGATTTGGTGGAGAAGGAATAACAACACGACACTTGTGCCTTGAAATTAGGATTTCATTTACCTTCTCTCTCTCTAAAAATTATACATATGGCAACGCCTTCCATGATTCACGCGCGCTGTGCTTACTCCCCAAGAATTTGCAATCGCAACAACAAATCCCCTTCGCAACAAGCTCCCTTAGCTTCTTCCTGTTCTTCTTCCTCCTCGGCTTCCAATTCTCCTTTTTCTCTCTCTTCTGGTAATTTTCACTCACTTCTCAATCCCAATCCCCAAATTTTATTTTCTATCATCCATTTCCTGGCGTTTTACTTACTGTTCCAACAATTAAGAGCGTTTGTTTCGTCTCATAGGCCAATTATACATTCAGCCTTCGTCATTCTGGATTTTTCGTTATCAAATTATAGTATCTTTTATTCTCCAGGTGAAGCTTTAAATTTAAGATATATATTTTATAAAAATCTATAATTCCCTTTAGAACCTGTCGAGGTCTTGTTTTAGAAAAACAAAATTGATGTGATACTATTTTTATATTTTTTATTATTTTCCTTTTCTAAAAATATAAAAATTCACTTTTTTATAACGTGTGCTTAATAAATGTAAAAGGTGTATCATCTTTCCTTTGTCCTTGTTTTAAGACACCCTGGGTTAAGAATAAAAAAATATTTAATTATATCTTTTTAAGTTATAAAAATTTTAAATTTAAATAAAAGTTATAAAAATTTAATTCTTATGAAACCCTATCATTAAATAAGAATTAAGAGAGTCTTAAAAAATATATGAACTTAAAATAAAGTTGGACTTTGTGAGAAGAATGGGGTCCACCCTTCCACTCTCTAGAAAAAAAGAAAGAAGTGTAAAATTAAGGTAGTCAGACAATGGCCCAGGTTTGTAAAACTGGGCTAGAGGGTGGGGTGGGCCTGGTACTGGCCCGAGAGATGGTCCATCTTCCTTGATTGCTTGGTCTCTTTTCTACCAGTGATCAATGGGAAACTGTCAAGTGACTAGAAGACCAATTTTTTTCTGCTGATTTTATATTTTAGTACTTGACAGCTGGCTTGTTGGTAGTCTTGGATTGCATTGAATGTTTTTGTTGTTTATCTAGTTCTACTGACGGTTGGAAATTTAAGTATCAATTGAGACTTACAAAAAAGAAAGACAGAAACCCATTCATTGTCTCGATGATTTGGGTTGAAGTTCCTTAGAATCTTTCTTTCTTTGTTTATCCTATAAAACTCTGAGAAAAGGAACCACGGAAAGTATACCCATACTAATACCAGAGTAGAGATTTTTCACTGAAACCAAAAACATGCGTGTGAAAACATTGGTGATGAGACCATTAATGCTCATGCTTATTGATAAAAATACCTATTTAAGCGTAAAACCCTGCTCAACTAGAGGTATGCAATCAACTCTATGTTCCTATCAAATCTCTATACCCCACTGGCGTGGAGCTTACCGATAAACACTATCCTATACTATTTCCGTTGGTACCACTGCTGAATTGAGATACTTGTGTTTGGGCGTTACATTTATTAATGTTATCAAAATGTACCACATGATAATACAACAGTGGCATTTACTTAGTCTTGATAATTTCAACCATAGGAAGTTTAAGCTGCTAAAGGACCTAATCTCTTTGTCTTGAAGTTCATTAGCTCCACTCAACCCAGCATTCCCTAAGTAGATAGTGTGGGCGATTTTCTGCCATAGGCCAGTTCAAATTAAATGCAACTAGCAGCACTCTGAAAGTGGATATTATACCAGTATTCAACCAATGCAACGAATCTTCCCATTGCTAATGTTACTCATTAGGAAAATAGCATAAGACTCTTAACACCTTGTTTAGTTCTTCAGTTTGCCCATCTGTTTTAGGGTGATGTGTTTAGATCATTTGGATAGCACTACCCTCCATTTAGGCAAAAAAAATTCAGATCAGAACTTGCTTATAAATGTTGGATCTCCATGAAATGAACAACCTCCTCAGCTAACAACTAAGCCACCCTTTGAGATGAAAAGGGGTCTTTCAATAACTTGAAGTAACCACACTTGGACAGTCTGTCTAAAACAACTAGGCTGTCTTGTGATAAAATCAATCCCCACATCATCCGTAACAGCCGTTGGTCTGGTAGGTAAAGCTTGAGTAGACCTGCTGGAGACGCAGCTTGACGCATGTTGTGCTTCTGGATAGGGTGTTCCACTACAAAATCTGCATTCTTTGATTGCTGAAATTTTTATGCATGCTGAAAAATGGCCCCGTGACAATTCCCTTTCTTTCATTCGTGATAATGGTCCGTTAAAACTGTAGTTTCCTGCCGAATATGTTTAGACACCAATGCTGAATGACTAACACCAATACCATCAAATTTTTTTCATTAGTGGGCTTACTTAGGTTCTATAAAATTTAAAAGTTGTGTGCACTTAACGATTTGAATGTTGAGCTGACAAGAGATCTGAGTATGTAGAACTTTCCAGACAACTTTATCTGCTGCTTTTTGTCCTTATGTGTCAGACATTATGCTCAATAATTTTGCATTGGAGTTTTACCTTGATGCTGTTTGTTTCTTCACGTTGGACTATAGTGTTTTCAAAAAGACATAATCTTCAAACCCTCTGATTGATGGTGAAATGATAATAGGACAATGAAGTCTTCACACAGTTGTCGAGCATTGCCTTAGAGTGATCATCATGGAATTCCATATCTTTGAATCAGACATTTTGCAAATTTTTAGTCTTGTATACTTATAGAGAGAACACGAAAAGAACATACCATTCTTAATCACATTGTTTTGTTTGTTATCCATTAAAACTATAGGGCATCATGAACTTTTCCTAAACAAGATTCTTGCATATGCTGTCTCAAGGTCCATTAGTGGTGAAAACCTCATTTTTTACAATTATTTCCTTGGGTTGTGTTCTCCATCCTTTGTTTTTCACTCTTTGTCAATTTTCCTTTGTACATTTCTAGGTGTTGTTGGAATTGTTGGGTTTATCTAGGAAGGAGAGAAAAGAGACCAAGATGGCTGTGTGCATATTTGTTTACTGGATGAATACAAGTTTTATAGATGTATAGATGTGATAAAGGACTGCAACCTAGTACTCTTATTACTAATGATTAGGGGACAAGTACTAGTACTAGTGTAAGCTATAAACACAAAGACCAATAACCCTAATATTCTAACAACAATGATAATATTGGTGCAAATATAGCTTAATTTTTATTAAGGCTGGTAGATGAACTTTTGCAGGTATAAATATTGGACAGAGACACCAGGGCCTTAGTGCTCATGCTATGAGTACCGTCACTCATGGAAATTCTATTTCTAGCATAGGGAATTTGAAGAACGACCCTGATCATCTCCTTGTTCTTGTCCATGGTATCTTGGCTAGGTATATGGTATATTTATAAATTATATTGTGAGAATAAAACCTTGTTTAAAATATTTGTGTTAAAATATGACCGAAGCTTGTCTTGAACTATGGGTAAAAAGTGAAGTTAATGTACTCAATGCTTTTACAATAAATTACTATTCCCAAGTATAGTAGGAAAGGATTATTGTTTTCAACCGCACCTACATCCCCTTCACGCTGAGGTATATACATCTAGTGCGTGAGACTAGATATTAATGGGTGGTCTGAAAGCGGCCCGTAGCAGGTGGAATGACATGTTCAACAAACACAAATCTTGCTAGGATAGGCTCTAACCCATGACTTTGATAACATGTTAAGAAGTGGACTTTAAGTGTAACCCAATCCCACAAAACTAGCTTATAAGGTGAGGTTTTGACCCACTTATATACTCTAAATTAATCTTATCGCTAGTTGATGTGGGACTTTTAACATAACTATACAAGGAAACTTTGCCTAATACATGACTAATTTTCAGCCAATCAAAATTTTCAATTAATGAATAAAAAATAGCAAGTAAGTCAACTGTTCAAATCTGGACGAATATGTTCAAGTAAATATTATAGAGAAATTATAGGGGAATCTACAAGGAAGTAATAAATCAGGAATTTAGCTAATTCTGTCGGCATCCCCTTCATATTGATGCTAGTAGATCTTGAAGCATCATTGGCCCACCTAAAAATGATTACAAGACCAAAACAAGGTCTTCTTAGTAAAGCCATCAACAATATAGAGAATGGTGTAGACATGAGAAAGACGAATGAGGTGAGTATCATAGCCTTCACAACTATATTGACAATCAATCTTAATGTACAAATATATTGACAATCACCCTTAATGTGCTCTACATCCATAAACTCGAGAATGACAAGAAATTGGATAATTCTAGTATTGTCAACATGAAGAGGAGTGCCCTTGTGTTGAGGTAAATCAAGTTCTCCCAATAATTTTTGAAGCCAAACAATCTTAGAATGAGTAGAAGATATAGTCTAATATTCAAACTCAGTAGAAGATTTAGAAACCTAATATTATTTCATATTCTTCTAAGTAATAAGAGCATGACCACGAAATATAGATCAACCAAAAAATAAAAAATGATTATTCACACCCAGCTGACATCATTGTAAGGAATCAATTGCATAAGAGATGGACAAGGGAGGTAAAGACCTTGACCAAGAGTACCTTGTAGGTAGCTAATTATTCACCAAACAATAGCTAAATGGGAGGAGACAGTGACTGCATAAATTTACTAACTTGTTGAACAAAAAAAAAGCAAGATCATGATGAGTATTAATAAAATAATTAAGGTTATCAAACAATTGACAATATACAAAAGGATTAGCCAAAGGTTCATCTTCATCCTTATAGTGCTTCACATTTACTTCCATAGGAATTTGGACATAGTTGGCGTCTTACAGTCTAGCCAAAGTGGTTAACTTTTGTGTGTATGTTTTCATGTAAGAAAATACCAACAAAAGTATTTTGAACTTCCACTCCCAAGAAATATTGGAAAGGATCTCTACAAAAATCCCAACTAAAAGCAAAACAACACCATTAGAGGTCCCTATAGAAATAAAGAGGAATCATATTGACTTTGAGTAGGACTTTAAGGTGGAGTCATAAATTTCTTCTTTTAGATCTCATGCAAAAAAGGGTTCTTGACATGCACTGGTTAAAGGGGTCATCCTTGTGATGCACTTATATCTAAGATAGTGTGAACGATAGCCAATAAGTCATAAGAGGAAACATCTTACACCCCACTCCATATTCCTATTGAATATCGTTCAAGCATATGGTAAAGAGTCAAATAATAATTTGTGTTAATTACATCATAGGAATATGTGTGTGTGTATAAGTGTCACAAATACAAAGAGATGAGCCAAAACTCATTTTAGGACATAGATTATTTGGTGAAGATATTTGCCAACTGATAATTAGAATTTACAAATTAAGTGGTGATGCGTCCAAATACAATCTTTTTTCGATAAAGAGACAATCTATCTAAATATGTAAGTCCTCTTGTGAAATACTGAATTTAAGGAAATATGCTAGGTAGCATGCTTATCACACATGAGAATCTCTTGTGTGAACTCTTGAAATCTCAATTCTTTAAGCAACTATTTGAGCAAACTATGCTCATATGTGACAAAGGTCATAGTTCTATATTATGCTTTTATGCTAGATCTTGATACTACAGTCTTTTTCTTGCTTTACCGGGAGATCAAAATATCCCTAATAAAGACATAATATCTGAAGGTGTATCTCTTGTCAGTAGGAGATCCAATTCAATTTGCATCTGAATAATTCACAACATGAGTGTGATTATTGTGACCATTTATAACAAACCTTTTATGAGGGCACCTTTTGATATACTTCAGAAGGTGAATAACTACATTCAATGTCATGTACATGGAGAATTTACGAAACTGGCGTACCACATGCTTTTATGCTAGATCTTGATACTACAGTCTTTTTCTTGCTTTACCGGGAGATCAAAATATCCCTAATAAAGACATAATATCTGAAGGTGTATCTCTTGTCAGTAGGAGATCCAATTCAATTTGCATCTGAATAATCCACAACATGAGTGTGATTATTGTGACCATTTATAACAAACCTTTTATGAGGGCACCTTTTGATATACTTCAGAAGGTGAATAACTACATTCAATGTCATGTACATGGAGAATTACGAAACTGGCTTACCACATTGAGTGCAAAGGAAAGGCTAGGTCAAGTAACTGAGGTAGTTCAATTTTCCAAACGGTCTTTTGCATTTCTCAGGAGCAAAAAATGGGTACTTCTGACTAGGTAGAAAATTAGTATTGGGATCCATGGGTGAGTCAATGGGCTTGAAATTCTTTAGTCTAATTTCTTTTAAAATATCCAATATATACTTCCTTTGAAAAATGCAATTTCATTGTTTGATTTAAATGAGATTCATATTGGTCTAATAAACCATCATATTTGGTTTGATGATGTAGATCCATTTGCATCCAATGGGCTTAACACTAGATATAGGAAAGGAACAATATTCCATGTATGATTTTCATGTCAGGCTTGCAACTATTCTTCTACAACTTTCACTAGTTTGGTTTTCTATCTAAGAATAAGAGGTAGACACCATGATCTAAGCCAAAGTAGCACTAAGAAAAAAGTGATCTCATGTAGGAAGCTAAGATGTCACTAGAGGAAACACAACGTGATCAAGATGAGAAATATGTTTTTGAAAGGAATTGATCCTTAAAGAATATCACATTTCTAGAAATACAAATGTGATTAACCATACATTATAACATACATAACCTTTATGAGATGAGCTATAGCCCAAAAAAGTAAAGATAACAGATTGTGTAAAGTATCTTCAAGCTATTAAGTGCACATTTTTTGGTTAATCACCTACCCAAGAGAGATACAAGTAGTTGTGGATAGACAATCTTATAAAAGGCTGGTTGGGAAATTGATCTACTTGTCTCATTAGGCCTAACATTGCCAATTTTGCAGAGGGTGTTAGTCAGTTTATGCATAATCTAAAGGATACTCGTCTCAGAGTTGTTTATTGCATTCTATAATACTTGAAAAGAACTCCTGGGAAAGGTATTCTATTACAAAAATGGGATGGAGTTGATCTTAGAAGCCTACACAACTGTTAACTATGCCGGTTCTATAGACTACAAAAAATCTACCTCTGCATATTGCGCTTTTTTGGGAGAAAATTTAGTCACTTGGAGGAGCAAGAAACACAATGTTGTGGTGAGATAAAGTGCAGAGACAGAGTTTAGAGTCATGGCCTTAGGGATTTTGGAAATACTATTGTTAAAGATAATTCTAAAAGACCTCAAGAGTGATTGGAAGAAGACTATGAGTCTGTATTTTGATAACAATTCAATAATAAATATTGTGTATAATAATCTAGTGCAACATGGTAGAGCTAAGCATATTGAAGTTGATAGTCACTTCATAAAGGAAAAGTTGGATAATGCACACCATTTGTATGCTCTGGAAATCAATTTGCAGATATTGACAAAAGGGCTAAGTGATGTCTACTGTTGGTAAGTTTGGAAATGGATGGCATCCACTTCCCAACTCGAGGAAGAGTGTTAGAATCCCACCATTTATGCTGCAGTTAATATTTCCTTATACCGTGTCAATAATATAATTAGGAAATTTAATTACATTCCATAAGTAGGAAAAGTAATAGGCTAACAATATATTTTATATTTATCGTAAGAGATAATTGATCGTGAATTGTAGGGATATAATATACCCATCATAGATTAGGATTTTCAGTTATTAAGCTTTTGTATTCTATTTGAAAACAATTGTTCCTCAATGAATAATATCAGAAACAGAGTTTTTCTGAAAAATTTTAGGCGAACAGTAAGGAATAAATAAACCAGGGATTTAATTTAAATAATCCCATTGACAGGTTTCAGTGCAGAAGTTGAGCCAAAACCTTTATGCGGTTCTTTTGAATGTTGCTCAATTAATTGGTCATTTACAAAGTTGTACTCATGTTTATTTATTGATACAGCACAGCGGACTGGACTTATGCAGAAGCAGAGTTAAAAAGGCGTCTTGGAAAAAACTATTTAATTTACGGTTTGTGCATCTTTTAAATTTGGTTCTCTATGTTATATTGCATAGTGCTCCTCTACTCCTATAAGTGGGCTTATTTGTTAAGTGTACAACGGTGTATCCCTTTAAAAAAATTAATGGGATAAAGTTATTGAAATTAGTTTAGTCTGTTAAGATTGTCGTGCAGTTGAAAGTAAATCAATGGTGGATACACCCTTATTTGTGTATTTTACATACAAGTTTATTTTAGAAGAGCTTTTTCTTTCTCTTATTATGTAACGTTTGATCGTTGAACCATAGTGTTCTTAGCCTCTTTAAATTCAATGTTACTTTTGGAATGTTTGATTAAGAAATTGCTCTAATATCTCATTTTCATTTGAATACGATTGACAGTCTATGTGCCATGCACAGAAATGAAATTGATCAAAACATCAGAACAATTGTGCAAATTATTAATGATCTATGTTGGAGGCAACTTAGATAAGGATGCCAACTAAAAAATGATATACTATACAAGTTTGAGTAAACTTGCAAATTAAACTCACACTACTAGACTGTTCTTTTCACACTTTGTCTAGCTAATGCTGGAAAAAAAGACCAGTTCTATAATTTTAAAAGAAGTAAGCTTAAGCTTTTTACGATAATAATGAATTTTTTGTATATTGTGAAGATTTTCTTAGGTAGTGGATGATTGTCTCGTCCATGAATTTAAAACTATTTGTCTGATTATAATAGTACATACACTTACACACGTGTATGTGTGCCTATATATATATATATATATATATATATATATATATATATATATATATATATATATACACATATATATATATATCTGTTTAGGAACAGTTCTTATCAATTATTTGTTGTTTGCAGTCAGTTCATCAAATACTTACACTAAGACATTTACTGGGATTGATGGAGCTGGAAAGCGGTTAGCTGATGAAGTGAGTTCCGAGCTACAAAAATTTATTGAAGTTCGAAGGCTCCATTTAAGTTCCGATACTTTTATTTTCTCTTGAATTGTTTCATGTTGAATTATTATTGCCTATCATGAAAACAGGTATTGCAAGTTGTTAAAAAGACAAGGAGCCTTAAAAGAATCTCCTTTCTATCCCATTCTTTGGGAGGCTTGTTTGCTAGATATGCAATTGCTGTTCTTTATTCACCTGATACCTACAGTAGAGATCAACCAGGTGATCTGGCAAACAACACGACAGAATATCTCCAGGAAAAAAAGTTTTCCAAAGGAGGCTTAATAGCTGGGTTGGAGCCTATCAATTTTATAACTTTAGCAACTCCTCATCTTGGTGTAAGAGGAAAGAAGCAGGTTTGTTCAGGACAATATAATTTTTTTGTGATGTGTTCTCTTTTTTGGTATATATTGTCTTCTATTTGAAATCTGAAGACTGGTGTTACTTTTTTGAAACTTGAAATTGTCTTGTTGATCCCTTTGTTCAAGTTATGAGTTTAGTGAGAGAGAGGAAGAAAGATAAAAGACAACGAAACACTAAATTGATATTAAGTATTAACTAAGATATTCATATTACATTGTATTGATGTGTTTGATATATTCATAAAACTTTAAGTACTACCCTTATTTATACTAATCACAATCCTAGCTAATTTGGTGAACAAATCATAATGAGATAAGGAACTATGTTAACTATAAGATAATGAGGAAATAAGGAAGTTAATCTTTCGAAATAATGTCAGATATGATACGATATAATTGGATATTTTCAAATATTCTAAAACTCTTCCTCAAGCTAAAGCTTATAAGCTTTAGGCTTAATACGAACAAATGTCTTTCTTTTCTTTCATCGTTATGGGCTTCACCAATAAAGACCACTGTGGAAACTCATAAAGAGAGATTGGAATCAGATTGTGATTGAGACAAAAGCTGGGCTTAATCACCTTAGGCCAAATTTGGAGAAAAGTTGAGGTTAGATTGTGTGGGAGAAACTGACAGGGCCAGGGCAATATGGAGGAAGCTGAATCTTTAGAACTGTTATGGGGTCAAGAATGATTCATTGAGATTCCCATGAGCCCAAGGTACATTTGGGGCAAACTAAGTCCAACTGTGTATGGGAAAAGACAAGGTTGGACACCTTTCATCTTTCTACCATCAAAGCTATTATTCCATGTTGCTGAATTGAAACCAAGTACAGAACAACCATGGTAGGGTACACATAGATAAGCAAAAGAAAAAGTTCAACTAATGGGAAGATTTATTAGAATCTGTTACGTACCTGAGTACGAAACTTAACCAGAACAACCTCTCACACACTCAAAGTAAGCAAAATAATAATGAAAGAATGGAATTGAACTAAAGAATTTCTTTTATTGATGGAAATATTTGAATAAACAAAAGTAAACAATAATTGAGAGCATAACCTCCTTCAATTACTTGAGGAGCATAACCTCCCTCACAGGACGCATAGCCGCCTGTCAACGAGACTCAATAATCAAAAGCATACCCTTAACCCTAGACTCTAGCTTTATTTATACTAATTGTTTCCCGCTCATCTCATACTAAATATCTCCCTAGAATATACCTATATTTAATATAAATATCCCTATATTTAATGTAAATACTCCCCCGTATATTTCCCTAGTATATATCATTAATTATAAATATCTTATATTGTATATTTCCCTGGAATATATATTTATTTACTCTAATTATCTTATACTGAGTATTCTCCTTAAATATATCTCCCTTTACTGTAATTAGTTCCCGCCCATCCTAACCGCCATGACAGTTAGGATGGTAGCTCTTCAACCGTCCGACTCAGGTCCTTCGCTGCTTCCCACGGCTCGGCCTGGTCGCTCGCTCTCTGCCTTCCACCGTTCGGCCTGGTCGCTCTCTGCCTTCCACCGTTCGGCCTGGTTGCTCCTCACCTTCCATCATTCAGCTTGGTCGCTCCTCGCCTTCCACCGTTTGGCTATCGTTTGGCCTTTACGGTCAATACCATTTGGCCTCACTTCCCTCCTACCTTCCTTTTTCTTCTCATATACTTTCCAAACCTTATTATTACCCCCTACCATATACCGTAACATTACACCCCGCTGCAAAACAACCTTGTCCTCAAGGTTGGAACTAGGGATGGCAATGGGTCGGGTCGGGCACGGGTAGTGCCTACCCGCAATCCTACCCGCCCGATAAAATTGTACCCGCTACCCAACCCGCTACCCGTCGGGTACCCGTTTAAAAAATACCCGCGGGTATTTTAAAACCCGCGGATACCCGTGGATACCCGCAAAAAATAAAAAAGAAATATTTAATACATATTTAAAATAAAATTTAAATAAAATTACAAAAATATATATATATATAATATAATATAATATAAATTAAAATTAAATTTAACCTAATAAAATATAATTTTATTTTATTTTTAATTAATTTAATTAAAAAATATATAAATTATTTTGTTTTTAATTTTTCGCGGGTAGCGGGTATCGAGTACCCGCGGGGCGGGTAGTATACTACCCGTACCCGACCCGTTTAGAAGCGGGTATTAAAATACCCGCTACCTGTTACCCGCGGGTAGTAAATATCCGCGGATAGTTACTACCCGCCGCGGATTTTAACCGCGGATACCCGTGTCCGCGGGTAAAATTGCCATCCCTAGTTGGAACTGTGAAACTTGATCTTCTGGCTTCTCTTCATCATCGTGTTATCATATGAAGGGTACTCACTGGCTATTGCCCTCCAATTAAGGTCTGGAGGTTTGGGTGGTGGTTAAACCTCCTCCAATGTCTTCCATTCTCCGTCCAGCATTCTGGTCACCACTTTTCCATAATCATAAGGAATTGGTCTTCGATCTCTTTCAGTACTTCATGTCGCTCTCTCCCTTCTGTCGGTGTATCAAAAACTGCAAACCCCCTGTTCTTTTCACTGGCCCACCTCCTCATAGAATCCATTGTTCTCTCCAATGCATTGATTCTTCCATCTGCCCTTCCTTCCAAAGTCGTCATTCTTTCTCCCAGTACTAGCTCGTTCGGTTCCAGCAGTTTTCTCACGTTCAGTTCCGGCCGTCTTCTCCCGTTCGGTTCGGTAAGTCCTTTCTCTTTAGGTTCCGCCCGTTCTCTCAAGTTCGGATCCAGCAGTCTGCTACCGTTCGGTTCCAGCAGTCCCTTCCCGTTTGGAGCTTGGACGTATTCTTCCACGTTCCCCGATTATTTACTGGCCGCCAGTCTTTCGAAGACTGATCCCGTGTTTCTTTCTACGAATCGGATCACCATCGCTTCCTTTAAACCTTCTCAAGAACGATCCTTGGCGTTCCCCTTCCAAAATCTGAACCAGTATTCGACCTTTTCCTCCATACTGATGTAGGCTAGGCACACATTCTCTTCCTCCGACACCTCTTGTAGTTCAAAAAAATTATCAGCTCTACTGATCCAATTCAACGGATCGACCCCGTAAAACATGGGTAACTCTACCCTTTTCTTCCAGCTGGGTTGCACTTCATGGCGTATTCCACCCAACTCTGCCTTCAACCTCCTTATGGACAGCTCCATGTTCTCCAGTCTCTGCCCCATGCTCTCCAGTTTCCCTTCAACTGCATTCATTCTTCCCTCCATGATGTCTTTCACTCCTCTCCATTAGGATCCGACAGTTTCATCCCTTGACGATCCGGCAGATTCCTCCCTCACGCCCTTTTCTCCTCTTTGAAGATCCGGCAGGTCAGACCAATTGTTACGTACCTGAGTACGAAACTTAACCAGAACAACCTCTCACACACTCAAAGTAAGCAAAATAATAATGAAAGAATGGAATTGAACTAAAGAATTTCTTTTATTGATGGAAATATCTGAATAAACAAAAGTAAACAATAATTGGGAGCATAACCTCCCTCACAGGACGCATAGTCGCCTGTCAACAAGACTCAATAATCAAAAGCATACCCTTAACCCTAGACTCTAGCTTTATTTATACTAATTGTCTCCAGCTTCTCTCATACTAAATATCTCCCTAGAATATATCTATATTTAATATAAATATCCCTATATTTAATGTAAATATTCCCCCCTATATTTCCCTAACATATATCATTAATTATAAATATTTTATATTGTATATTTCCCTTGAATATTTATTTAGTCTAGTTATCTTATACTGAATATTCTCCCCAAATATAACTCCCTTTACTGTAATTAGTTCCCGCCCATCCTAACCGCTATGACAGTTAGGATGGTAGCTCTTCAACCATCCGGCTCAGGTCCTTCGCTCCTTCTCACCGTTTGGCCTGGTCGCTCTCTGCCTTCCACCGTTCGGCCTGGTCGCTCCTCGCCTTCTACCGTTCGGCCTGGTCGCTCCTCTCCTTCTACCGTTCGGCCTGGTCGCTCCTCGCCTTCCACCGTTCGGCTACCGTTCGGCTACCGTTCGGCCTTTACGGTCAATACTGTTCAGCCTCACTTCCCTCCTACCTTCCTTCTCCTTCTCATATACTTTCCAAACCTTATTATTACCCCCTACCTTATACCGTAACAGAATCCCTTTTTTGCAACTAAGCTTGATGCATCAACTGTAAATGTAGTCACTAAAGAAAAATGAATCGCACTAAGATGCAAATTTAATGATACCCTTATAAGGAAAAACCCCAGCTTTTACTTCTATTGCTTTGTGGGTAGGGAAGAAAGTGTAGTCTCGTTGGATGCCAAACACATAGCAAGATGCAATTTGTGACAGAACATGGTGAGTGGACAATAGCGAGTGGCTTTCTCTCTTAGAATTTGCCAATTTGGGGTTGGACCTAATTCAACCCTAAAAGTTAGCTCATGAGTTTGAGTTTCCTTCCACTTATATACATAAACATTTCCAGTTGATGTGCTATCTGTAACACACACCTTTAGCAATAAAGAGTGAGCGCTCTGAAGGTGAAAGTTGCACGATTGGAAACATATGTGGATGGTTGATAGGTCCTCAAGAATTGTTAAAATGAATATTTTGATTGTTTAAGAATTTCAATATAGGTCGAACTCAACCATACATGTTAACAACTAGTGTTTTGGCAGGGCCTACTCTCTTTAAAATGCTCAAGAATATTTTAGTTTTTGTTTGAATATTCTGTATTGTCTCTTGCAGTTTGAAAGTAGGATTAAATTCAGCCACCCTTTTTTCTGCAGTACCATTTTCTATTAACCTGATTACTGTACAAAATCTACATAAACATTGTTGGACAAAACTAATTTATTGGATGGATTTTCATCATCGATGACCTATAATTTTCTTATTAACAAGTATATTACAAAAATTACTCTCTTTTTTTTTCATTATATGCACCTCTTTATCATTACGTTTATTTTCATTATTTTATCTATCAGTTTTTATCATCAAGGATTGATACCTCAAGACAACACGAACTACATTGTTTTGTAAATTATTTAACCCACGTTTTTATCCATCAAATAAATTTCTTTGTTATCCCTTTTATTATCTCTTGGCTAAGAATTGTCTTAATTATTCTCTTTAATGAAATAGTTTCTGGTAGATCTTACCTTCCCGTATTTGTATTTTGAGATTTTATTTTCATTTTTATAAAGGGATGCAACCTATGAAGAAATGTTTAAATAGAAAGAGTAGAGTGCATAACTTTTCTTCTAATAGAAGTTCTGATGGAGAAAGTACTGGAATAAGATTTGCATTATCCATGAACAGGCCCCACTAAAATTTCAATTTTACTAGAGAAACTTATATTACAATCATGAAAAAATTATTAGAAAATGATGCTTATAAACTGGAATTTCAATTCAAATGGATGAAACTATGAAGGAATTGAATATCTAAACCATCCTTCCGGCCTTGTTTATATATGTCTTGTCAATGAACGTGGTATTTCTCAATTTGTACTGAAAATTTTCAGGCCATAAGAGTTTGACTGTTTACCCTGCATATTTTTCAGCTCCCATTTCTGTTGGGTGTCCCAATCCTAGAAAAGCTAGCTGCTCCCATAGCTCCTTTTTTTGTTGGTCAAACAGGTAGTCAGTTGTTCCTTACTGATGGTAAACCTGATAAACCACCTCTTCTATTGAGAATGGCTTCTGATTGTGATGATGGAAAGTTTCTGTAAGTAAAGGAATCTATTTGTACTACTTTATATTCCGCTTTTTCAATTAAGTAATCTAATACTAAATTTTATATTTATGTAGGTCTGCACTTGGAACATTTAGATGTCGCATCATTTATGCTAATGTTTCATATGATCGTATCCTCTCAGTATGTTTTTTCTGTTTTACTACCTTCTAGGCATATCAATAATTCATGGTTCATTTCTTCCCATTTTTGTAATTTCTTCAACTTTATATAGATATGGTAGGGTGGCGCACTTCCTCTATAAGGAGGGAAACTGAGCTCAGTAAGGTGAATATTGATGATTTATCCTTTTGGGTTATCTTATTTTGTTGGTTATTGATCTCTTAACATATGCAATTTTAAAGATTAATAATTTATACTTAGATTACGACTAAATTAGAATCTTGTTGGATGCTTAGAATTATACTTAACATCCTAAATGTGTTTATGTCTGGCATCTATAATCTGTTTTCCTGTCTCAACTCTTAGATTTATGACTTAAATGTAATTTATAATTTCAATTCTACAATTGCTAATGCTAATAGGATAAAATTTTGTTTATGTCGAAATAAATAAGTAATGAAAATAATAGAACTATAGACGTATAAAAGAGATTTATTATTATTTGAGTACTTGGTGAACTAGAACTGTTAGATCAAATTTCCTTTCTCCTCTCCTATCAATAATAACAACAACAAAACTTGATAATAATAATAATAATAACAACGTATTAGATTTCAACAGAAAAATGGTTTAAAAGTGCGGCGAAGTTCAATTGGCCAATTGTGGAAAAACATATAAATTTATAAAATTCGACTCCAACAGTTAAGTATCCCATCAAAATTGACTTTTTTTAAAAAAATTTCTAATTCTTTGAAAAATACTTGTGTACTACTGAACTTCACTTGAAGAGCGTGCCATGTTTGACTATTGATTGAGATATTCAGTTCTTCACATTTTCAATTATCGGGGTGGTTATATATACTTTGCAGTGTATTAACTCAGATAATTGTTGGTTTAATTTATACTGACCCTTCATAATTTCTTAATTAGGAATTCCAATTGAGTCACAGCCTGTCAACTACGAAATCGTGAAAGAAAAAGGGGATGTGGCACTGGCTCTTAGTGATCTGTGTTAGTTAATCCCTCTGAAACGAATAAAATTAAATTAAATGGATCAATATACGGCAGCTAAAATGTTGCAAGGGATGTTAATTCTGGCATCCTAGTTTAGTGTTAGCTTCTGTGTTGCAAATGTGAAAAAGAAACTATAGATGTTGAGTAAAGGAAAAAATGCTGTAACATTAATTTTTTAGTGCTGGTCCTATTCTGAAAGTTGAAGGAGTGATTGTTTAATATATGAAAACGGAAACGTCTGGATTGTGAAAATAATGTGAATATCTTTCTGTGGTACTAACATTTTCTTTTGTATTGGCAGCCTCCTCGTCAATCTTTAGATGGATACAAGCACGTAGTTGATGTGGAATATTGTCCCCCAGTTCCTTCTGATGGCTCTAAATTTTCTCCAAAAGCAGTGCAAGCAAAGGAGGCTGCACAAAATGCTCCCAATACACATAGTACTGTAGCATATCATGAAATTGTAGAAGGTGATAATTTTTTTCCCAAAATAACTGAATATGTATCAATTATCTTCAGCTATTGATATTCCTCTAAAGCCACTAATCTTTTTAACAGAGGAGATGATTCGGGGATTGCAGCTGTTGGGATGGAAAAAAGTTGATGTCAGCTTTCACTCGGCATTCTGGCCTTTATTTGCTCATAACAACATTCATGTACTGCATCCCTTTAATATGTCCGATGATGATGATATCATTGATACAAAGTTCGTAACACGAGTGGTTGTTTGATTTCAGGTGAAAAACGAATGGCTTCACAATGCTGGTGTAGGAGTAATTGCTCATG
This sequence comes from Vigna umbellata, assembly GCF_029865625.1. Classification (NCBI taxonomy): domain Eukaryota; kingdom Viridiplantae; phylum Streptophyta; class Magnoliopsida; order Fabales; family Fabaceae; genus Vigna; species Vigna umbellata. The sequence continues at coordinate 50,457,220 of NC_142165.1, read as the reverse complement.
TGGCTGACAGCTTAAAACAGCAAGAAGCATCATCAGTATTGTCTGCTAGCTTGTGACTGCTGTACGTAATCTCAGTTTTCCTGGGACACGTCTAACTTCACAATACTAGCTGGAAAAAAATTCTTACTATAGTAGTTAGTCATCAACATAATTACAATTTTTTTTACGCATATTTCATATAAAGATACAGTAGTTGTTAACAGGATTATCATGCAACTTAATAGAAAAATACATTACCATACCAATGGAAAATAGTTTGTGTAGCGAGGGTTATTATTACACATTTGAAAATTTGAGTTTCTACTTATTGGAAAATAATCTACACTAATTTTTGTCTGTTATATGTTACAAAATCTTGAAAATTTGAGTTTCTACTTATTGTAATAAGTTAAAATCTTGGCTTTATGTTAAAAAAGTGTTTTGGTCTAAGAGGGAATGGATGAGTGGGAATAAGGGTTTCCGAGTAGAAATTGGATGTGATATTTTTAACTTGAACTGATCCAAACAAGTCGGATTATGTGGTATCTTATTTAAAACAATAATAGTGAATTTGACAGAAACTAACACCCAGTCTTTCGTTACAGTCTCAACTTTCTAGTACGTTGTTTGAGGCTGTGTTGTTTGATCAAATGACTCTGCCGAAGTGACAACAATATGTGGTATTTTTATATGGTGCTTGATAATGTTGAGAATCACGTTCAATTAGAGACTAGTTTCTATGCGGAAAATGATAATAAATTAATAATATAAAGCACAATGTTTAATATTTGTCCATTTCATTCTCGAAAATGCTTTCAAATTTGGATAGCAACTAACTTTTTTTTTATTTCTAATTTTTTGTTATTAGCATATGTTTAATGTTCTTGTTGTCTGACCTCTCGGTGTTAGTTGGAACCTTGTCGAAGTAGCAGCATGACAAAGTTACTGACAAAGTCCACACAGTTCCTAACTGTATTTTGAATGATTAAAAAAATTGTCTTTATTGAAAAGTTCATCAAATCATATTTAAAATTGTATAACTACACGAAACAAAAGAAAATATCAAAAATAAGTCAAATCTCATTATCCCACTTAGTGTACTTACATGACATTAGAAACTTTAAGGATTCTAACAACGAGCAAGACAACATCAATAACTAATTACATTAAGTATTAAAATATAAGAACGAAAAGGACATAGAATAGTATTGACAGAAATGCATAGAAACACGAACTAGAATTGAAATAAAACAAAAATAAAGATGGAGGACACAAATTAAGATAGGTGTGACTTAAAAGATGGAATTAACACAACATAATGAGTTGTTTTGTTACATAGATATAGTTTAATAACTTTTTCTTTCTCCTTCTATATAAACTTTTGTATCATTTTTATATGATGGATATTGAAGAAAATACATACATCATTTATGTTGTGTTTGTTTAGATGATTTAGTGTAGTGGAGGAAAGAAAAAGGTGTCAAAGTTGTTTCGATGAAATGATTTGCATAAATAGATTTGAGGGATTGAGCAACTTTATTTTTTTATTGTGTCTTTTTGCTTTTAAACAACCACATCTCAATTCAAAATAATTTCACCAATTCAAATTATTACTTAATTTATTTAAGACTTAATTACTCTATTGGTCTCCACTCATATATGATCACAATCAAATATGCATCCGAAGAACATTACAGATAATATAAACCGAAATTTTATCAATCTTATCAATAAACTCTAACGTACATGTTATAGAAAATTATGAAAAATAATTTTTTTCAAACTGTCTAATCGGACAATCCAAAAGCCAATAACATGCATACACAAAAAACTTTTCAATAAGAAAGCTAACCTTCTTAACCGATTAAAAACGCAATGGAGGGAAATGGAGGAGTGCACCGTTGAAAAACGCTCAAAATCGTCGCCCAAAAACGTTCAAAATCGTCGCCTAAGAACATGTGCAAAACTGCACCAAAACGCAACGAAAACGCATTTTAATCGGTTCAAATGGAAGATAATTCATAAAAGAGTAATGTAATCAGAGTAAAACTAATTTTAAACGGTACAAAAGAGAGAAAACGAACCTCAAAAGCGTAGGTCGTGGAGAGAATACGCGAGGAGGACGATGAACAATGAATGTGCGTAACTGTTGTCTCGCGTTCACGGGTTGGTAATAGCATATATTTAGACGTCGACCCACATCCTAGCCAACATCTAAATGCCTTTACACGTCGGTCCCCTCCCTAGCCAATGTGTAAGGGGTTTAAAATATTAATTCTAGCGGACTCATTTGCCGTTCGGGTTGGGGGGGACCGACGTCTAAGGCTTATTTAGACGTTGGGATTGACCCACGGATGTTTAAGGGCAATGGAACAATCACTTTTGCAGGTTATTTGGCGTCCGACGTCTAAATAGGACTTTAAACACTAGGGTGGCAGGATTGAACGTGAAATCAAAAAGTGACTTTTGAAACCAATTTGGCATCCAATGTTAGGACCGACGTCTAAATTTTTTTTTCTTGCGTATTTAGGCGTTGGGGTCTCCATAGTCGACATCTAAATAGTTATCTTATTTACGAAAATACCACAATCATTTTTTATATTGGACATTTGGTGGTCAAACGTTTAAGATATGACATTAAAGGTCTTTTCTACATCAGTGAAATATGCATGGTGTTAAGTTTGATATTTACATACTTCTGGTTACTATTTTAATTTATTTTATCTGTCTTTCTATTCTTTTTATTTTTAAAATACTTACAAATTTTGAGATGACATTAATCCTTATTAAATTAATAGCATGATATAGAAAAGATAAATAATATTCTTGCTCGACAATCCACATTTGAGAAATGTAAACACTGTTAACTTCCAAAGTTTGAAGTCAGATGACAATAGTTTTATGGTGATCCCTGCTGTCTTATGACGGTTTTAGAAGAAGTTGAAAAAAATATTCTTGTATGGAAACTATAAGATAGAATAAGATTATGAATGTTGTCTCCACCTTCAATGAATAATTCAGAAAAAATAATATTAATTTAAATCATTATAAAACTGGTCTTGTCTTCTTGTCAAGCCAAAAAGTAATCTCAGTAATTTATCATCTTCATTAAATATTAATTAGATGTCTAATTAATTTTGAAACTATGTTTGAAAACCAAAAAGGATAATCCAACATAATATTATGTTGTTCAAAACAATATTGCTAGTGCCTAACAAAGCCAAATCACACAAGAGTCGTTCTAGAAGTCTACACACGCATTGGTTCGAGTTATATTTGACCATACTAATTATCATATAAATCAAAATACTTCAATGTGTGCTGAGTTGGATTTGTGCACTTTGTATATATTTTCGATTTATTTTAGACTAAACATACACCAACTCGTCAATGATTGAATCAATTTATTTATCGCTTAGTTGAAAAATCATTTTTTTAATCAGTATCATATTAGTTCATTCAAATATTAGAGGTACCATTATGTAACCGACTGTACAGTTGAAATTAATACATCAATTCATCCTGAGCGTTAGATTATATCGAAGGGTGAAGAAGGAGGAACTGGACCGAAATGAAGAAGGAAAAAGTTATTTTGACAACTTTTTTTTGACAATTTTTTGACAACGTGATGACTTATGATTGATCCGTTTTAAATATTATTTTAAAAATAAATTCAAGCAAACTAATAAAATGGTGACAAGTGTTCTATTGTCAAAAAGTTGTTAAAAATAGTTGTTAAAATATCATGATCCAATGAAGAATTCCATCATACACAGAAATATAGTATTAATTTTTAATGTTTCCGTGTGAACAACAACCCCTCATTTTCAAAAAGACAAAAAAAGTGAATTTGAAATTTCAATGCCCACCAAACGCCAATCAATTTGCCTCCCTCCCAATCCCACGCGCCTACCTCTCCCGTCACCATCACAGCCTCCCCACTCTTTGCATGAACACAAACGCGTGACAAACACTCTCCCTGATACGCGTGCGGAATCGTGATCGCCCACGACCAACCCGTGCCGTCGTGCCCTGTCTCTCCACAACTAACCCTGCGCTCATCAACTTGCAAACACTCACAACACAACACACACAATTTTCTAGAGAGAGAAAGTGAGAGGAGAGAGAAAGTTGCAGATCCTCCATGGCCTCCACCAAGGAACGCGATAACTTCGTCTACGTTGCCAAGCTCGCCGAACAAGCCGAACGCTATGAAGGTAGTTTGTAGTAATCCATTCTTTTAAATGCTTCCACGCTGTCGGTTTTTTTTTTCTACCGATTTTTCTGCGTTGAGATTTGAGAGTCACTACTGTGCTGACCTAGATGTTTAATTTGGAAATCACTTTTTCTGGTTTAATTTGAATTTGTTTTGAATTTGAATTTCGTGGAGACGAATTCTGAGATTTAGAGTGTTTGATGTGGTAGAAATGGTGGATGCAATGAAGAATGTGGCGAAGCTAAACGTGGAACTGACGGTTGAGGAGCGGAACCTTTTGTCGGTAGGGTACAAGAACGTGGTGGGTGCTCGTAGGGCTTCGTGGAGGATTCTTTCGTCGATTGAGCAGAAGGAAGAGGCGAAAGGGAACGATGTGAGTGTGAAGCGGATAAAGGAGTATAGGCAGAAGGTGGAGTCTGAGTTGTCCAATATCTGCAGTGATATCATGACTGTTATTGATGAGCACCTTATCCCCTCTAGCACTACTGGTGAACCTAGTGTCTTTTTCTACAAAATGTGAGTGCTGACTTATCTTTTTTGTCTCTCACTGTGGATTTAGAGTTTCATGTGTGTTCATGTCTCTGTTGTTGGCTGCAGGAAGGGTGACTATTACCGGTATCTCGCGGAGTTCAAGTCCGGTGAAGAGAGAAAAGAGGCTGCTGATCATTCCATGAAAGCGTATCAGGTATGCTTGTATTTTCGACCTCTTGCATCTGTTGTGGTTACAATTTTAAAATGTCTTGATCTTTGATGCCTGGTGATTCATGATGTATGCTGTTGGTTGCTTTGCTTCTTAGCATGTCTCCAGTAACCAAGGGCAGAGAGGAGAAACGATATGTTTTGCATTCCTTTATTGTTAACTTGCAAGTCTTGCTTATTGGTTTTTCCTTTTGCTAATCTGATGATGTCAATGAGTCATTGACTTTTTTAAAAAATTCCCTCAAGGTAATTGTCTAGTCAACCATCTATTATTGTAATATAAATCATATGATTGGAATACTGTCGACACTAATGTTAATATGTATGCTTATGTTGATGGATTGTTTGCCATAGTCATTGGCCATGTGAATATTGAAATAGTGATTCTAGTGGTTCTTTATCATCAAGGTTGTAGTATACACGGTAATGAGGGAAAAATTAAATGAGGGAGCGAGGGAGTATGGATACAGTAGGTTAGTGTTTGTTTTTCAGGCATAATTTCATCATACCAAGTTTCTGTCTTGTGACTTTTTATCAGCTTTACTAGTGTGGCACTGTAACATTTATTTAGATGTAGGCATCACTGATATGAATTTGGCTGCTAACTTGCCAAAGTATATTTCGGCCTTTCATGTTGATCTGAACAATTCTTAATTATTTCAGACAGCTTCCACTACTGCAGAGGCTGAGTTACCTCCTACGCATCCTATCCGACTGGGTCTGGCTTTGAACTTTTCTGTCTTTTATTATGAAATTTTGAACTCTCCTGAAAGGTATTGTTTTTATATTTTATTGTCCTGAGTATTATTGTTTATTGGCTCCCCTCCTTGTTAATATACTATGTGTCTAAGTTTGCCTGTTTAACAAGTTTAACTCTGTACTCTTATATTTCAGGGCTTGTCACCTTGCAAAGCAGGCATTTGATGAAGCAATCTCTGAGTTGGATACTCTGAGTGAGGAGTCTTACAAAGACAGCACCCTAATTATGCAGCTTCTGAGGGACAACCTCACCTTGTGGACTTCTGACATCCCTGAAGATGGAGGTAGTGATTAATGGAAATTAATGTTCTCTATCACTTTGTTAGCTAGACTTTGTCTGCAATGTAAATTACATAGATGATTTTTCTTAGTGTAAATTACACATTCTCCGAGGTTTAACAAAATTTCACCTGACACCCCTCCTTTTTTTTTTACCCTTCGCAAACCTTTGTTTATTTATGATTCGTAACACCACATACCCTGACCATTAATACAAATATCCTATTTTTTATGTAGTTACATAGATTAAGGAAGGACAAAGTAATGTAAAAAGAGGGAGGGATATTATTGGGTCACTAATTTCTTGAAATATACGGTGATAGTGTAACTTGTCCGATTTTATTTTTTTATTTGATATAGAAAGTCCATTTCAGGTATAGTGGATACTGTCGTGATTTATGGTTGATATGGTTATTCGTTTGTGGTCGTTGTGACTTCCTTTTATGTGATGTTATGCTTATTTGGAGAGAAATTTACTACACAAGTTTTTGGTGGATCTCTATGCCTGTTATTATCAATGCACTACATTTTTCAGCTGAGTAAATATCGATTCTTACTTTGTTGTGTCTCCAAACAAGATTGAAAGAATGAGATGATAATAACTTGTACATAATTGGAATTGATTTGTTCCGAAAAAAGTCAATACTTTCCTTTGCAAATAATTGAATAATCCTGTTTATTAGAACTCCAGAGTATAGAAGAAAAGCCTGTACCTCGCAGTGTAACACTCTAAGTTGAAAATAAACTAGGGACGATTTGGGAAATCTGATCAAGATATTATTGTTAAATTGCTTTGAAGCAACAAATTTAAAAAATGTTGACTTCATTGAAAAGCTTTGAGAAATGTTTAACTTCATCTTCCATGTGATCTTAATCCACAAATTCTTGCAACCTAGAGGCAACTTAAATTTTTCGTAAGGTGATGTTTTCCCAGTTTTGTTTTTCAATCTTTGTTTACACTAATGTATTCCTTCTATTGGTTATCATATTTGATGTTGATTTACTGACAAATATACTTATTTTTCTGTTCTTTTAGACTTGGCTATTCCTTCTCATTTTGATTTTATAGCTATTTTCCTTTCGTTGTTCTGTGATCCTGCCAACCCAACACTAGTATCTATGGTTCCCTAGCTAATTAAATATTCTTTTTTAACAGAAGAACAAAAGGTGGATTCTGTCCGAGCTGCTGGTGGTGAAGAGGCATAGGTAGGTTGTCTACCGTGTAAGCAAATGATATAGGGTTTTACCTTTTACCTTAACAAAGTTACATTTTGCAATGAAGTGAAGCAGGTATTGGCTAGGAATTGGTGTGCATACGAGAAGGCTAGCCTCTGTCGTGATAGTTTACATTTAGGATGTTGCAATAGAGCATGTTGTTGGTCTCTAGAAAATCACCATAGAGCTTTGTGATCCTTTTATTCTATGCGTGTGCTTTCTGTTACTGCAGACGATTTGCATGGTGTTTCGCTGTAATCTAGTGAATTGCTTCATTTTGTTGACTTCATCTTTCTAAGAGGATGCTTCCTTGCATTCTTTTATCTGTTTACATAATATTTATTTAAAATTATGCCAATCATTGTTCCTCAAGAAAATTGAATTATGGTTCGATTTCCATCAGATTTCAGGTTAAAATTTTCTTGGTGTTTGACCGGAGTTTAACCGTTTACCAACACTATTGCAATGTGGTCATGATTGAATGGGCCATCTCAACAAATACTTTTACTAACTTTTTTTTTTCTATTTTTATTGGGGGCTTAATATCATACTCAGTCTGTAAATTCGCAATAATACTGAAGACATAGTGTAGGTAAAACTGAAAAAAAGAAAAAAGTAATTTTGTAAACCAAATTATAGAAATAAATTGTACTTCAAATGTCAGTAATTCCTGTTGTAATGTTCAATGGGCACTTTTTACCCTTGTAGAAAGACATTCTTCACCATAGCCATTTCTGCTTTCTGAAAGAAAGAGATGCACTTTTGTTGTAAAACCTTTTTATTCAAAAATTATATAAAATCGGTTAAAAATTATTTTAATTCCTCAACTCAACATAATTGGTCTTTTAATCTTTTTAAAAAACATAGAAATGGGTTCTAAAAAAGAGGAGTTGGTCTATTTTCATTTAATCCATCAAAATTATAAATCAGGACACCACCATTAGAAGCAATTTGCATAAGTTGTTTCATATTTGAAAAATGTAATTTGTGATTATATGTTACATCATTGTTAAGAAACCTGCTTTTAATTTGATTCAATGAAAGATAATTTAAAATGACATAAGCCCTATAAACACGACCTTTCTCTCTATCTTAATAAACTTTTCATAGGTTTTATGTTGTCATTTCATTCTTAAGAATTATATCTATCTTTTAAGAATTATTAGTCATTTTACATAAAAAAATTTCCCCATCCAATAGTCCTTGTCGATAATATTCTAAATCTATTATCTAAATCAACAAAAACAGTGCTCAAAATATTACAGTTAAAAATCTATAGAAATTTGAATATTTTTACATTAAATCAGTTCCTATAAAACCTTCAAATTCCATATAAATCTAAGAATTCAGAAATTGATGTAATTGATGTGGTTTTCAAAGAACTATTTCAAAAACTCATGACAGTTAAAGAAGTTACAACTTATTATCATTCAAAAGTTTAATTCACAAAACCAAAAACATTATTACAAATCTAGCCGAACAAACATTAATGTTTCCCATCATATTAGACTTGGGTTACTTTAACCCCAACATGCAAGCAAAATAAAAACAAAGAACTTTATATTCGAGAAAAAAAATTACTCAATACAAAATCAGATCAAATTTTTTGTTGATACCTTCCAATCTTTATGCTCTAATAAGAAAGAGAATGAACATTATTTTAGAAAGATAAAAGGTAATACAAAGAATTTAAAAGTTATGAACAGTGAAATATTTTAAATAAATAAATAAATGGTTATTTATTTCTTAATATATAATATATATGCGTGTGTGTGTGTATATAATTTTTTAAAATAATAAAAATATTCATTCTATATTTAAATTAAACTTTATCATAGATCATTGAACATTAAACCATTAATATATTTACTGAAATTACGAAAGTTGCAAATCTAAGTTGGATTTAATTACTTAAATAATTTGTCATTCATTTTCTATATATATTGACCCATTTAATTTTATTCTAATTAAACAGGTGCTTGCAACAACGAGTAAATCTAAACAATGCTTGAATATAGGTGGAATGACTTTAATCATGATGTTGGCTAGCTTATCTGTCATGAGAATCTTCTCTATTATACAATCTCTTGAAGATTTAAGTTATTACATCTGTGAAATATTATTGAGTTTAATTTCAATGGTCCATTCCTTTTAAATCACGTTACATCTTTTCAAATGAAAATGAAGTTAATTATGAGAGGCCGACATTGTTACAGAGTTGATGACTAGAGAGGTTGGTTTAGGGTACAAAAATGTGATGTAAAAGATGGGCCACTGCACCACATTTCAAAAAAATCGGCTTCTTCATTTGATTCATTCGTTCTGTCTCTTAAAAGTGGAAAATTCTAAGAATGTTATATTGATGTATGTTTTATATTTGTCTCCCATCAATGTCATGGCACAATAAAACGATGGAAGAGAGACCTGATTTTTAGTATTATGAATCGACTCAACTTAAAGTATGTATATGACTTAATTTTTAAGTTTATAAAAAAATTGTGTATTTTTAATTTAATCTGTTATATCTCTAACGAGTATTTAAACCTTTTAGATATTTTTTATTTTTTTTTATTGATTGGATAATATAGTTATTACATTGCTGCGTTGGTTTATCTTTGTTACTTATCTTATTATGTGATGAAATAAATATAATGTAAAAAGTTAAAAGTGATTTTTATTTATTTATTTTCATTAAAAATGTGTTTGATAATAAGAATGGTCCTATCAGTTCTGGTAATAAGGATAATGTCTTAATCATTGTAAGTAATGAGGTAAGAGTCATTCAAGAGCATGATGATCTAGCTATTAATATCCAATAACTTCTTGGCTAAAATAATAAAAGTCATTTTGCATTAAGTGTATTATCAATTTTATATTAATCTTATATAGAATCAAACCTTTTTTTAACAAGTGGAGACAAATAAGCAAGATGTAGTTGTCACATTATCTAGATAACAAAAGAATTAAATAACAATAACTTAATTGAAAAATATAAAAAATTAAATGCTTAATAGATAAAAAAAATAAAAACAATTACAAATATCCAAATTTATAAGGAAAACTTGACATTTAATTAAAGTTTATGATGATAATTATCTATCATTAGCTACAATATTAAGCATTACGTTGCTTAAGATTGGATGATTAAGTATTACATGCTTAAGAGTCTACATATTTCAATATATACGGTTAAGTATTTGAAAGGTTTAAGGGAAAAAGAGTTTACAACACTAGTGCAGAATTGGCTTTTAACGTCCCTCCATAGACGTCCGTCCACAAAAGCCCCAACGTATATAATTGACAGGTGGCATATTCGTAAATAAGTAAAACTCGAGACGTCCGTCCTTGGTCGAGCCGGACGTTTATAATATTATAGACGTCCGTGGGAGTGGGACGGACGTCTACTAGGCTCCCATGTCAGCCCTTAGAACGTCCGTCCTGGGGCGAGACGGACTTTTATAATATTATGAACGTCCGTCTGGGGGGGACGAACGTCTAGTAGGCTGAACAAGTGAACGTTTCAGTCCCCCTGGTCAGCCCTTAAAACGTCCGTCCTGGGGCGAGACGGACGTTTATAATACTATGAACGTCCGTCTGGGGGGGACGGACGTCTAGTAGGCTGAACAAGTGAACGTTTCAGTCCCCATGGTCAGCCGTTAGAACGTCCGTCCTGGGGCGAGACGGACGTTTATAATAATATAGACGTCCGTCCTGGGAGGGCGCGGACGTTCACTAGGCTGAACACTGAACGTCAACTCCCCATATGTCAGCCACTTGAACGTCCATCCTGGGAGGGCGCGAACGTTTATAATATGATAGACGTCCGTCCTCCCAGGACGGACGTTCACTAGGCTGAACACTGAATGTTTCAACTACCAATGTGTCAGCCACTTGAACGTCCGTCCTGAGAGGGCGCAGACGTTTATAATATTATAGACGTCCGTCCTGGGAGGGCGCGGACGTTCATTAGGCTGAACACTGAACGTCAACTCCCTATGTGTCAGCCGTTTGAACGTCTGTCCTCGGAGGGCGCGGACGTTTATAATCTTATAGACGTCCATCCTCCCAGGACGGACGTTCACTAGACTAAACACTGAACGTTTCAACTACCAATGTGTCAGCCACTTGAACGTCCGTCCTGGGAGGGCGCGGACGTTTATAATATTATAGACGTCTGTCCTGGGAGGGCGCGGACGTTTATAATATTATAGACGTCTGTCCTGGGAGGGCGCGACGTTCATTAGGCTGAACACTGAACGTCAACTCCCTATGTGTCAGCCACTTGAACGTCCGTCCTCGGAGGGCGCAGACGTTTATAATATTATAGACGTCCGTCCTGGGAGGGCGCGGACGTTCACTAGGCTGAACACTGAACGTTTCAACTCCCCATGTGTCAGCCACTTGAACGTCCGTCCTCGGTGGGCGCGGACGTTTATAATATTATAGACGTCCGTCCTGGGAGGGCGCGAACGTTCACTAGGCTGAACACTGAACGTCAACTCCCCATGTGTCAGCCACTTGAACGTCCGTCTTGGGAGGGCGCGGACGTTTATAAAATTATAGACGTCCGTCCTGGGAGGGCGCGGACGTTCACTAGGCTGAACACTGAACGTTTCAACTCTCCATGTGTCAGCCACTTGAACGTCCGTCCTGGGAGGGGATGGACGTCTATAACAGTATTAATATTGTAAACGCGAACCCGCGAGCAGTTACGCTCGTCTTCTCCCCGCGAACGCTGTCTGCTCCATTGATTTTCCAGGTGCGTTTTCTCTTTTTTGGACCGTTTAAATTAACTTTCAATCCGATTACATTGCTCTGTGATGAAATACCTTTGATTTGAACCGATTAAAAATCGTTTTCGGTACTTTTTTTGCAGTCTCTTGCGTGTTCTTTGGCGGATTCTTTGACTGTTTCTGGGCTACGTTTTTGGGCGGATTAAAAATCGATCGATTTCCCTCCCTTTGACTGTTTCTGGGCTACATTCTTAGGTCGTTCCGGCAGTGCACAAACGGACGTCCAACCCCCCAGCCCCTACCACTAACAATACAGCCAAGTAGACGTCAAGGGTCGAGGTGCCGGACGTCTATATGGACGTCTATATAGACGTCTGGCCTGACATAGCGGACGTTTATATAGACGTCCGGCCTGACATAGCGGACGTTTGTATAAACGTCCGGCCTGGCACAACGGACGTCTACATAGACGTCACCCGCATAGACGTCCGTTGGAGGTCGGACGTCAAAGGGCCCACAGAACGGACGTCTATAGCCCGTTCTGCACTAGTGCAAGAATTACGTTGAAAAATTAATTATGTTTTAATACATTTAATAGTCATACATCGTTCAGGAGTTGAGATTTAAAATAACTTAAATACATTTTTCTCTTTTAATTTTTTAAGATGTTTTTTAAGGATAAAATTACTATGGAGTTTTGAGTTCCAAAGCAAAAAATACTTTATATAATGTTTGATCCTAATGATGTTATTTTAATGAACTTGAAGTTGCAACATTAATGTAAGACCGAGAAAATGTAGAACTTATAAATAAGACTTGAGTATATTTTATTAAAATCTGCATGAGTTCACAAGGTGTTGTGTAACTCAGTTGGTATGCAAGTCTTGAATAAAACATAAAGTTCTATGTTATTTATTTATTCTGTTGATATAAGTGTAACACATGTTGTTGTATGATTGTTAAATTTATGAGGTTCTATACTTTCAATGTGATGTGTTGGCTTGTTGGTAGAGATGTGTGTTTAGAATTGAATGAAAGTGAGTTCAAATACGTGATTAAATGTGGAGAAAAGTGGGATAAATGGCCGATACTACTGGAAGAATTCCTCTTTGGATAATAGGTACTGTAACTGGTATTACTGTGATCGGTTTAATTGGTATTTTCTTTTATGGTTCATATTCCGGATTGGGCTCATCTCTCTAGTAATCGTATTCTATTTTGGTTTTTGAAATGAAAGTATAAGAACTGAACAGGGATCCACTCTTTCTTTGACGAATGCAAGTGGATCCCCCTTGAGTTCTTAAGAATTCTACTTTTTTTTCATATAAATGACTACTTTTTCCGATGTTTCAAAAAATTTCATTTTTTTCTTTTTTTTGTTCACTACATATTATATACAATAAAAGATTATCTGGCAGAAAGATTCTAAGTTGGAAAAAATAGAAACTAAGATATAGGATTTTTCAGGAAGGGTTTAAAAAGAAAGAGGTTTATGAGAAACCTTTGTTTTATTTAGTTATATTTTTTTTAGTTATATTTTTGCCAAAGGGCAATAGTGTATTTTTCCTGTGTATTGAGGTGTAAAAATTATAAGTCGAAAATTAGAAAATAGAACGTGGAATCTAACCGTTATAAAACTGATTGAGATTTTAAAGGTAGCACTATCTAAACAGTTACTCTTAAGTTATAAAATATTTTAATTTCAAAAATAAAATAAGAACTTATTGAACAAGAAATAAAAAGAAAGGAAGCGTAAAAGAAAGAGGTACGTAAAAATTGAGAAAAAAGAAGAGAGAGCACAATGAGACAGAGAGATTAAAGAAGAGAAAATATTTTTAGAAGATAGCAGAAACGTGCGTTCGTGATTGATTTGTCTTCACTCTTAGAGCTTTCTTATTGACTAAGATGTGGGAAGCTAACCTTAATTACTGATCTTAATTTTAAGAGTTTTGTAAGATGGTGTGATGTTTGTGCTTTTTAAAAGTATATGTAACCATGGAACTCTATTTTATGACCATCTAAATAATGGTTTCTTCTTTTTCATGAATATGTGAAATTAAGCCTAATTATATTTAGAATCATCTTTGGAATTATGGTTTTCTCCTAATTATAATTAGAGATTGAATAGGATTAGAATTCATTTTTAATGAATGTCTGATCTTTTAGGGTTCTAATTAAATTTCTAAATTTGATTTGTTTTTCCTAACCCCTAATTAAATCCCCTTATGTTCTTTCTAAGCCCAAAGGGGTTACTTTGCCTAATCAGAGTTTTCGTTTGAAACTCTTAGATTCTAATTCTCGAATAAAACCCAACTTTGGGTTCTTCGTTGCACAGAGTCTTCTCCTTCTCCTTTGCTCTGTTCAAGCCGCATCGCAAGGAGGGATGCTTCCTTCCTTTTATTTGTTATGTTTCTTCTTGGACTCTGCGTTTTTTTACTAGGGAGGAGGTTTTTTGTGCTCTTCGTTTCTCTGGTTCAGTTTGCAGAGAACCTTTTCTTCTCCAATCGTTAGGCTTTGTTTCGTTTCACAACAAGGAGGCGTTGTTTCCTCTCCTTCTATTACTTTGGTTCTGACGCGTTTTCCAAAGGAAGCGAGGGGGCTCATGTTTGGTGGCTCATGCGCGACGACCTCTTTGGTGGTGACGGGTATCACAACAGCGACGTTACCGCGGTGCGAGGGTTGTCGTTTTCCAGCATCTTCATGGCGGCAAGGCTCGTAGTGGTGTGTTGCTCTGAGGCTTTCTGTTCTCGCATTTTTTGCTTACGATTTGGGGGTGTGCCGTGAAGAAGAAGACCCCTTGTTTGTAGCGTTTTTAGGGTTCTTGATTCTGCGATTGAGCTTTGTTTTTGTTCTATGAAGAATAAAAAGGAAGTTAATGAGGGTATAATGATTAATTAGATTAATAAATGGTTTATTATTTTTTGTCTGTTATTGACTAATATTTATTTATTTATTTTCTAATCTATTGTTAGAGCGGAACTCATGAGGGGTTTATATTAGATACATTGGGTTTTGAATGAGACTTTAGATAATGACGAGTGAATAGTGTTAGATAGAGAATGAGAATTGTTGTTTTCCTTATGTATATGATGAACTTTGAGTGATGTTGCAATGTGTGAGTGTTGAGATGTACTTGAGTGTATGGTTGATGAGCATAAGAGTGGAAGATAGGTCTACTTGTTGTACCTAGTAAAGCCTGAGACTATCGATCGTCTGATACGAGATAACGACTCCCTTTGGCCTTGTTGTTAAACCGATTTTTGTCGCCTAAAATCAGAACAAACTAAGTTTCCCCACTAATGAAGTATAGGGACAACCTAGGTATCAATCCAAAGACTCGGCTAAAATTAAGCTTAAAGTGTAGAATTAAATCTTGTATTTATTTACTATCTAATAACTACTAAAGCAAGGTGGGGAAAAAAAAATGAAACAATGAAAATAAGAAAATAAAGAAATCAAATCTGTATAAAAGAGAAATCAAAAAAATAAAATGGAAGAAAATAAAACCTAAGCTAAACTATAGAATCTATGTATAACAGAACAGAATCTAAACTAACATGATAAGTGAATGTAACTAAAATGATTTAAAACCAAAACTGTAATGTATTGAAAGAAACAATTAAATTTGGAAATTAAAAGCTAAACAGATCCTACGAGTCAATTGAATGTGAACCTATATGAGATGCATGGATAAAGTGGCTATTCTAATCTGGAAAGTAATCAATGATGAAGAAAATTAACAAACACTAAAATAGTTTTACAAAATTACTAAAAACAAAGAACAGAGACAAATGTGCAATAGATTGAATGAAAGAGTCTCAATTCCTCTTCAGAAAGACATTCCGAGAAATGTAAGCCCTCCTTGGGGTCTTTTGAGTTCATATTTCAGAACTAAAAATGGAAATTCTCACTCAATTATTCAATCAATGCACACTTTCACAAGAACAGGAATATAACACTGAAATTGAAATCACACATACTGGAAAATAGAAAGAAACAGAATAGAAATACAAAACCGAATCAATCTTTATGCATTGGATTCATCTCCGACTCGAGAAGACATCTCGATAAAGAATACTCACTGTGGAGTCAATTAATTCCATAAAGGAATCACAGAATGCAGAGAATCAGAGTCCAATTCATTTTCTCAACACATAACAAGTACAGAAATCAAAAAAACAACGAACAAAATCGAGACATAAACAAGAACAAAACAAGAACACAAGACTCAACTTTATTAGCATGAAAAGAAAATTTTACAAACTACCGGAAATCACCAAGACTCTCGCGGCCTGTCACCCTCGCGATCGTCTCAACAAAATCCAAAAGTCGAGAACTCTACTTCTACGAAAGCGGAAAGGAACCCTAACCTAAAAAGCTTAGAACTATGAACAGAGAGTGTATCTCAAAGTGTGTAAAGTATGTATTTACAAGGTGAAAGCCCTTTTTATAGGGTCAGAAAAACAAAAGAAAACAAAAGATGGAAAAGGAAAGGGGAAAAACGAAAAAAATGGGAGATGGAGAACCTTGCTGACGCTTCGATCTCTCCACGTGGCAGCTCCGGTCAGCTCTTCTTTCTCACTGGTCAGCTCCAATCATCTTCTCCTCTTTATCTTCACCGGTCAGCTATCCAGGAAGCTCTTCTCCTTTGGGCAGGTAATGTGCTCCTCTCTTCAACTCTCTTCACTCATGGGAGCCCTAGCTTAGCTCGAAGGTTCTTTTCTTTTACTCAAATGCACGAAGACTTCTTCATTTTGCCAAAATGATTTGCAAATCTGAGACCCCAATGACAGCCTCTGAAACGCAACGTTTCATTAAAGGAGAATTGGCCCAATTGTTGCTCCCTGCTGTTCAATAGATTCAGCCACAAAATAGCCCAAAGATGGATCAGGGCCCAGTGTTTCTGCTGGCTGTTCAAGCCCAAACCAGATCCTAAAATAATAAAAGAGTTAGAAAAAAAATATTATGAGATTAAAACCTAATTAAAACCAAACATTTTTATTAAAAGAATTTCAAAAACATACTAATTTCCTAATTATTATCGAAGATTAAAAATTACATCTAAAAACCTATTTTTAACTAAAATTTTACAATTCTAAAGTATTAAAAGAAAAACATAAAACTAGCCTAATTCTAAGAAATTAAAAACTAAAGAAATCTAAGAAATGATTTTTAACAGAGAAAAATATGTAAATCTAGAGTGTTATCACTTGTGTGCGAAAAGGGGGTGCTCGGGTATTGAACATTCTTTGTATGAGGTTGACGATGTTTGCTTTGTCTTTGTGTGGCAGGAAACATGTTCCTTAGCCAGGTAGGCGGGACTACTCGAGCAGACCTGTAGGAGAGGCTACAGGTTTGAGATATGGTACAAGAGTGTGGCTGATTCTTTTCAATATGGAGTTATGATATTGTGGAGACTCATGGTTTTATTCATGATGACATTAGTTCTGATTGAGGTACATGTGATGATGATTTGTAGTTACGATGTGTTTGGAGACGATGTTGATAAGGATGACGTTGATGGTATAGTAATGATATAGTTGATGAGGATGTTGATGATGATCATGGTGTATAGATGATTCTGTTAGTAGGATAACATTGTAGATGATTGATTTGTTATTAAGTTGTGTTTGCTTACTATGTACATATTTTATTGTTATTGGTTGTGCTATGGTAGTTTACCTATATTTGTTTGTGTTTGTGGTTGTGTGTGTCTTGCGATGATCGTATAACTTTTGGTTAGCAGATGTTGCAGATGCTCCAGATGCATGATAGAGACGCAAGAGTAAAAATAAGACTTGTGTTATTTAAAGTTTTTGTACTATAAATGTTAGAGACAATGTAATCGGGTTTATTTTATTTCGTTTTTATTTTACAAATTTCGGTATTATGTAAATGGATTTCCGTGATGGTATGATGATTTTAAAACTTTTTAAATTTTACTCGTAATCAAGATATCCCAAAAATCGAAATGTTATAATTAACATTGATTATAGGAACGAAACGAGATTCCAAACACAAATCCTTTTTATCAAGGGAATTGTAACCCTCAAGTCCTCACCAAAGGAAATAGAAAAATAGTTTCAAAATCAAATATTTATTTTCTTTAGTATATCCAATAGTCTGACATCACCAAGAACAATTTAAATACATCTTCTTTCATTAACTTTTTGAGATATCTTTTAAAACTAAAATAACGAGGAAGAGTTGAACTCCAAAGGAACAATCATCGAATGCAATAATTAACTTTAATGATATTATTTTAATAAACTTATATTCTAAATAAAATGTTACAAATATATTTAATAGTAAAATAATGTTAATTATTATTATTTTATTTAGACTATGAATTAACATTTTACAATTTAAATTTAGCATCTTAATATTAGTGTAATTTTTCTCCTCCTTATTAATAAATATATATATATATATATATATATATATATATATATTAAATAAAAATTGAAATCATCATATAATAAAAGGTCATAAACACAAAAATATTAGCACGAATAAATATATACTGCAAAGTTCTCTCCTTTCGTGGAATTATTTTCTCTCCTTATAAACCTAAAGGAGAAATATAAATTCATTATTTTACTATTTGTCCAAACTTATAAGTGTGAAAAAGCATGTCATGAAATGAATGCGGAGTGTAGTCACAACAGGACATATAAGAACAATATATTTAATTTTCTTTGTTTTTAGGTTTTAGTATTATATTTATTTATTTATTTCTTAGTTCATTGAAAGATATGTGATTTACATATATAATTTGACTTTTGTGTGCTTTAACTGAGTTGTTCACACACATAATTCTGACTCAATACTAAAGTAGATTAAATTATTAAATTATTTACTAAGGAATAATAATTGAATATACTAAAAACAAATATGAATACGAATAGGTGAAAAAGAAGGAATAAATATATGGAAAGAAATAGACTACAGAGAGTGAAGAGTCAGAGGAGAGATAAATTGATATATTTTTCTATGCTTGAATTTTTCTTACTTTTATATTTTCTTCAGTTTTAAAAAAATAATATTTATATCAACAAATTAATAGTAATTGATTTGAGTTGTTAACTTGTATTATATATATATATTATTTCATCGACATGACATGTTACAATAGAATGAAGTTATAATGAATGAAATAATTTTATTTTTATTACACACAATTTATATCAATTGAAGCAAGGCAAATAACTAGCATATATATATTTTTGAGTTGTGTTTCAAAAGGTTTATCATATCGTAGGAATAGTCCGTGGATTGGACGTTTCGGCCGGCATCTAAACCAAGTTGTGAACAAAAGACGGATAAATTCCTTAATTTTCAAAGAAGAGAGAGGAAATAAATAATAATCAAAGTGCAATTTACCTAAAATTTTAGTATTTTCTTTTATAATAACTTCTCTCTTTCTTTCTCATTGACCGTTTCTTCCGCGTTCACGTTTACATCAATCAACGTCAAACCAAACCAATTAATCTACTTCAATTAATTCTATATATATAGATTTTGTGTCAATTCTAGAACATCTTGCTAACTCAGAAATCATCTCAACCGTTCACGTCCCCAATAATTAGAACACCATTTGTTCCTTTGCCTTTCGAGCATTCAAACTTCTTATTCAGATAAGCTTTACACTGTCTCTGCCTTTTAAACCCTCCTTCCTTTCTATCTCATTCCTATGTTCTGTGATTTCGTGCCTCATAACAAACTCTTTTTGACTTTCATGCTCACCTGCAATCACAAGCCTTTCTATAAGATACTTTGCTCCATTTCATATATAATATACAATAACTACGACAAATCGTATTTTCCCATAGAGAAATCAAACAATTGGGTCATCATTATTCCAGAAAATGAGAAATTCTGACTTCCGTGTTCATATTTAAGGATGTCTTGTTCAGATAAACAAACAAACTCTTTCCCTTGGTGCATGGAACATGTTTTTCTTCTGAAATCGCTTTACATGATGAGTAGGAGATGAATATATTACAGGATTATGGGTGTTTTAGTCTCTGTGTCTACATGAAAAGAAAAAGAGGCTTAATGAATACGATATAAGAAAAATATGCATAATTTTGGGGTTTTTCAATAAATTAAAAATCCAATATGTGCAAATTACAAGCGCGTTATATTCCATAAATGATCACTTTTTTTTACACGTTGTGTTTTTATTTAGAAACAGCAACGTACTTACATAATCAAAGAGATATACCTAAGTTTCGTACGCAACGTTGAACTAAAATGCCTCCAAAGTAATAATACAAGAAGAAGAAAAACAATGGAAGAAGACAGTTTAGCAAGGTTGACGTTGACCACCTGAGTTTATCCTCCGCCTTTTAGAAGGAAAAAACTGCCGGAAATCGCCGTGAGTGATGGTGGCAACATGCCATTGATCCAAGATCAACCTATCTTCCAAACCAAACTGTTGTTGAACCGTGGATGCGAGTCCATCGTCGAGAAATCCTGTAGGGTCATGGCACGGCGGTTTGGCCTTCCGGCGACCTGCCCCTATGGGTACGTTGCGAAGGGCTCCGCCGGCCGTCCAGTACCTCTGGCAGCCCTTGCAGAAATGCCTTGGCTGATTAACGTTGTAGTTGTTGAAGTAGCAAAACTTGGTTTCCATGCTCTTGCATCTTGGACATGGTATGATCCTATCAGGTCTCTTCTCTTCTGTCCCTTCTTCACTCTCTTTATCATCTTCTCTTGTTTCTCTACCATGCAAGGTGATCGTTGTTCCAAACAGCTTAATCCCTTCACTCGCTTGGCCACTCTGTACTTTGGCCATTTTCTCAGGGAGAGCACAGAAAAAGAGAGAGAGAGAAAATGATTATTCGTAGTGAAGAATGTTTAGGTTGGTGTTGAAGAGGAAAAATACCAAGGTATTTTTATATATGCAAAAGAATAGTTAGTCGAATGATAAACCATGGGTTTTTGGTAGAAAGTCCATGTGAAAAACGCCAAAACGTAGGTGGAATATAAAGTGCGTTGCGAATTAAACTAAATAAAAGAGAAAAAGAAGAAAAGTTAAAAGGGTTTTGGAAGAGTAGAAACTGGAAAAGCTATGGATGAACTTTTTGTACACGTTAGTAGTCTACGTCATGACCATGCACTGCTAAAATGTATACATACAGTGCAGGCCCAATCCAGGTAGATCTCTTGCTATGTGTAAAAGGGATGTTCATTTTATACTATAAATCTTGTAAAGAGGAAAAGTACTCGTAACAAAGAGAACCAAAAGAACTATTGAAAAAGTCATCAAATTTTATTATATATACTTATATTCCATTTTCAAATGTAAGCCAGCTCGAAAATATTATGTTAGCCAAAAGAGGGTCTGGATTCTGTGTTATTTATAGCTTCTTTATAAAAAGTTCAGAGGAGAAGCCAAGGAATATTGTATATGATTATTTTTGTTTTGGACGTCTAAATTCATTGATCTTTGAAACTTGGCTTTGAAGTTTGGAGAATAAGGATGTTTGGTAGGTTATGATAATGAATAATTAAGTAATTGATTATGCTGTGAGTATGATTCGGCAACTGTTTAGATAAGTTATTGATCGTGGTGTGAGGCATATACATAGCACAAAATGTAAATTGCATCGTCTTCTGTACTCTCTCGCAATTGTTTTCATATTAATGATTCAATTTTTTTCTTAATTACTCAAGTTAATTTGTGTTTGTCTCTATTAATTACCAGTCCCTTAGAAAATTAAATTTATCCATTTTTAATATTTTATTACTAAATAATAAGCCACTATTCAAAGAATTGTCATAATATATATTCTTACACAAAAAGATAAAGTCTTCTTTAATGTAATTACCCATAAGTGGCTTAAATTAAACAATTGAATAAATGTAAGATTATTTTTTATTAATATTGATCACAGTTGTTTTAGTTCACATTAATCAAGATTACTGTTTTTACAGTCTTTTTGACCAATGTTAGCTAAGAATTTCTCGTTATTGACCATCATTATTTTAGCTTACCTTAGTCAATGTTATTTTGTTGACAATTGTGGTAGGTTCTTTTCCAACTTTAGGATGAATATACATTGAAAATTTTGTCTTGCTAACATTGTTAAAAACATCTTACTCAACTATTTTTCCTTTTATCCACAAATTTTAGTTATTATTTTTTTTATCGGCAAATCTTACTTAACGATCAACGATGATGACGGAAAATTTCCACAACCAACATTAGAAAAAATTTATGACCAACTTTGGAAGAAAGATTACACTACTAATATGCATAAAAAATAAAACTTTGCAAACATGAAAAGAAAACTTAATAAAATATAAAATGAAAAAAATAACCACGACCTATATCAATTAAAAATTAAACCTAGTTTATCTTAACTAAAAGAAATTATGTTTAATATTAGTAAAAAAAATGTTAACATAACTTTCTCTTAATTTATTTTATCCAAAATCATTTTCAGTTTATATCAACTACAATTATTTAGGTTAACATTAATCAATATTATTTTTTATTACGTGCAGTTGAAGGATTCTTTTACAATCTTTTTGATTGTTGTCAATGGAAAAATTTTCCCAATTGACGACATTGACAAAATAATTGATAGTTAATGTTTGTTGGAAATTTTCTTATTCATCATAAGAAAAAAAGGTCCTAACATTGACAAGAATAATGTTAGTGTGAAAGATAAAAAGAATTATCACTATAAATATCCACAAACAAAAAAATAATAATCACAATAAATATGAATCATATAAATAGTACTTGTCAAAAAACAACTTCCTCAATATTGGTTGAGAAAACCTTATCCAATATCTGAGAACAAATAAATAACATTGACCTACAACAATGACAATAAATAATATTAATAATTTAAATAAAAAATAACTTCTATCACCACTAAAAAAAATAGAATAAAAAAATTAATTCCAACAATATCTATGCCTATAATAAAATTAACAATGTTCTAACCAAAATTTGAAAGGAAAAAATTATGAATAAAAAAACATAAATTTAAAAATATAAAAAATTGTAAATTCTTAACTTTTTGTTAAAATTTAGATTTCTATAGTTTTAAAAAATAAACCATTCTTAAAAAATTCTAAATTTTCAATTCTTTTCTAAATTTATTGTTCAAACAATATATGTTATAATAAAATATATAAATTTTTCTGTAAAATAAAATTATTAAAACTTTTAATATAAGAATATCAATAATTATTTTTCATGTTTTATCATAAAATATAAAAGTTAAAAACATAAATTTATTTTGAAATTAGTTCATTTAAAACATAAGTATGACATACTAAATATAAATTCAAATTAGTCTCTTTAAAACATAAGCAGAAGTAAATAAAGTAAAATACATAAAGTAAAAAAAACATATAATTTGAAATTTAAGTTTATATATAAAATATTTGTCTGAAAGGAAATTAATGTAAAAGAAAATTGCATAAAAGGAAGGAAATTAATTTAAGAAACTCCACTTCCTTGAAAGTGTTAGAAAAGCATAGGGATACATATATTCTACACGTGAGTCGGAATGATCTAGGCTTCACTTTTAGTGTCTTTTAAAAGGATATCGTAGTTCACTCACCAATCATATTTTATTACACATCGTGCAATTTTTTCTATCTGCATTTAGATATATTGCTTCTTAAAGTCACATCCTTTAATGCCATTTGGTAGCACTTTTCACAAAAAAAAAAGCCAACTTTTTAGCTACCAATAGAGTTTTAATGTATTTCTTTATTAAAAAAGAATACTTTGCCAATAAATTTTTTAATTAATTCCTTAATAATAGAAAATCTAACAAAATATTCTTCAAGAATTTCTACACACTATACAAGTGTGTAATTAATTTAAAAATATTGAATAAAATTTAGTACGCCAACAACGTTTTCTATCTTAAGAGACTTTTATATGCCTTTTTTCTAACTAAAGGGGTTTTCATAATATTTATTTGGAAAGTGATCCCATTTCCAACTCATTACTCTGTTTTTATAATGAAGATTAGGAAGCATCAATTAACTTTCTTTATCGATAAAAGATAAGCTTTTTCCTGGGAATTATTTTAAAGTCAATCACCACATAAAGTTATCGGAGCAAAACATCATAGTCATAGATTTTCATTAAAATAACGGAAAAGTTTCATGTTCTTTATCTAATCTGGTCACAGAATTCGAACTCGTTGTTCATTGTTACTTTTTTTCTTTTCCACTTTCCTTCTTCCTTTACGCAAGAAAAAGTGAAATCAAATAAAATTGTGCAATCAATGAAATATTAGATTCGCTAATATTATATGTGCAAGATCTGCCAATTACCAAATATTTTTGCTCCTGGATACATTTTATTTTAAACCAAGTTCCTCGATTAATATTATTAGATAACCACTATACATTTAAAATATTATTCTTTTTAAAGTATAAAATTCTGTTACGGGTT
Source organism: Vigna umbellata (assembly GCF_029865625.1). Taxonomy (NCBI): domain Eukaryota; kingdom Viridiplantae; phylum Streptophyta; class Magnoliopsida; order Fabales; family Fabaceae; genus Vigna; species Vigna umbellata. Next base: position 50,432,904 of record NC_142165.1, on the reverse strand, counting down.
TTTATTACAGAATACACATATTTTTTGACATCACTCTTCGATAATATTGAGAAAATCATATCCTAGTTATTTTAGGTATTTGAAATAACTAATTTATGATGCAATCTAACGATCAGTAGTGCAAGGATTAAGATTTTTCGAGTGGGATCCATTGTACGTGTAATTTAATTTACAAACGTATTATGTTATTTGTTGTACATAATCATAATGGTAGAAGGGTTTTATTTTTCACTACAAAAGCTTGAAAGAAAAGTCATTATCTATTCCATTTTCCATTCTTCTCTTTCTTCCATGCCAAGTGTTGTGCCGCTAGTAGGGCTTCACTTTCCAGAAGAGAAAAAAAAACTCAGTATCAACCCCTATGCATTGCAATTGTGTCCAACTATCTTGCCAGAACCTTACTTTGATTTGATAATCCTAGTGATAGTTATGTTGTGAATTTATTATATTTAAATGAATTGGATTAATGTGAAAAATAATTACATTCTTTTTAACAATTGACCACTTGATTAAGTAATTTTAGAAATAAGATGTTAACATTTTATTAATATTTAAGTTATGTGAAAATTTAAAAAATAGAGTATTAGAATTTATTATTGTTTTAAAATAACGAGGCTGCATATTTTAAAGTTAAAATAATTTAATAATATAAATATAATTTCTTAAACTCGTCTTATTATCTAAAACATAAACTATTTTTCTAAAAACTCGTTTCTTGAGTTTTTCTACCTTTTCTCTAAGAAATCTAATTTCTCGATCATTTGTTTGACGATCAAGAAGTGCCTAGAAGATCACAGTTGAGTAATCTCCATTCTTATCCGATCAGTTTTTGATTTAGAACAAGTAAGTTTCTACTTATTTTCCTTTTTGTTCTCTATTTATGATCATACTTAGGAACCCCTTCACATGTTCTCTAATTACTCACTCCAATCACAATTTGGTAATTTGTAGGGGTTTCTAGAGTTCCTTGAGCTCGAAACAAGGATAGTGTACCGTGTAGAACTTGGTACCATCCTTTAAGGTAAGGAAAGCTAATGTTATCTTATAATTGATTTATTGAGTATGAAAGGATATTTGATAGTTTATGAAACTAATGAATGGTGTTGATTGTGTTAAAATGATATGGTTTTGAACACCCCTTTCTAGGCACCTGAGCGCACTTTCTAGTGACTCCAGCTTTGAGCGCACCTTTCTAGGTGCTGAGCACCACCTTCCAGTGGCTTTGATGCTGAGCGGTGGTTGTCTAGCGCTAAGCGCCATGTTCCTTTGATGATTTTTGAGTTCTTTCCCTTTTGTTTCTACGAATGATGATTTCATTAATGATTTAATGTGTGTTTAGTATAATCTATGATGATTTCATTGATGATTTTGTTTGGAAAATAATTTCTAAGGTGAAATTCTTAGTGGTGGTTTCAAGTAAGTGATGTATTGATGTAAGGACTCAATCTTGGAAGTTATCATGACGCTACAATAATCACGTCATCTCATATAGAGAAGGAGATTATGTAGTGAGGAGTAGCAGGAGATCCTAGTCTATGGTTTGATGTTCTTTATCCATAGGTGGTGATAGACAGATTAATCTTGTGTGGTAGCTTGGAGGCAGTTGTTTCACAATTACAAGTGCAAAACTTGTCATAATCTGACATCAATACATCTATCCATGTAATTCAAGTCTAGGTTAATTGCATGATTAAGATGTGTGAATTACTTTGATGTGTAACATAATATATGAAATATTAGTATGCTATGTTTGGTTTTGTATCATTATCTTACCTTGTTTGTTTTTTCTTGTGTTCAAACTTTATAATTGTTTATTTGTGCATTGGCTATGATCATCCAGTGGATGTGAGCAGAGGTTAATGATGTTTTTGTTAAGCAAACTTTGAAGGGAGGATTAACAAATGCTTAGTTTTCTTTATATTAGTTGCAAAGTATATAGTTTTTCTTTAGATGACTTGTATATAAAGTTTTAATTTATGGTTATATTAGATGACTATAATACAACTTTTTATTACTCATACTACGAACTGTTCTATATTATGAGTTATGTTACAATTCCTCTATATTATTTGTATTATGTGAATGGGATGTTACAAGTTACATATAGGTTAAAATATCAGAGGTGAAAAATTGATAAAAGATTTTATGTTATTACTTGTTAAAGTAAAAATAAGAAAAGAATCTTGATTTATCGTTAACTATTATTATTATTATTATATTGTAAATGTAAGGAAATTACTTTAATTTGTTTTAAGTTATCTTAGTGAGTAATTATGATTTTAAATTATTATGTATATTAGATTTTTTAAGATGTTACAAATAGTTTAGTTATTTGAAAAAAATATTTTACACTATAAACATCCCAAAATAATGCATTTAACTATATAATAGTCATCACAGATTTAATAAGATAGAACCATTGTTAACTGGAATATAAAGTAAAAACTTACAATTATTAAAAAACAACTATAAATTTTAAACTTTGTATACAAACGAGCTATACAAAACTGATTACAATACTAATCTAAAGAAAACTAAACGACAATGTCTCCTCCATCAAGTGTTTGCTCCAATGAAACCTCATCTCCCTCTGCTCACACCACAGGATTATCATAGCCAAGAAAAGAACACAACCACATACAAACACAAGCACAAACAAAAGGGTAAGCTAGATATAAAAAGATTCATACAATGTTATAATACATTTAACACCTTAATTCATTCACATATAGCAATAAACTTCAAACATCCTAAACATGTTAAGACTTAGACTAGATTTTTCGGATTTAGAATGATTTTTGAGCTATGGCGGGTTGTGCACTTGTGGTGGCCTTTACTGCTTTGCAAAGTCATTGCCAGTGGGTTTCACCCTACCACACTAACAAGGTTAGTTTGTTCCACGCCTTTGATCATATTGGAAACACCCAAGACTAAGACCTCCAGCTACTCTTCACGACATGTATCAATATTCTCTACTTGAGAATGAAAGACCATTAGAGTTTCAGGATAACCCCAAAGACTGGGCTCCCTGCATTCATTCTTAACATACTTTCATTCCAATCCAATAATATTACAAGATATATAATAACAGAGGAACTTTTAAACCATTCAAAGAATCAAACATACCCAGGATTATCAGAGACTTATACTAAATATAAAATACAAACAAATCCTGAACTAGTCGCTCAACGACCAAGCTCGTTTGGCGACCAAAGAGTCCTCTTGCTCAACGACCCCACTCGTTGTACGAATACAAAGACAGTGGTTCAAACCCCTTCACCTCTCACTCAGCAACCCAACTTTCTATGTGAATACAGAGACAGTGGTCCAGACCCATTCAGCTCTCGCTTAGCGACCCAACTCATTGTGCGAATACAAAGATAGTGGTCCAAACTCCCTAACCTCTCGCTCAACGACCCAACTCGCTGTGCGAATACGGAGATAGTGGTCCAGACCCCTTCATCTCTCGCTCAGCGACCCAACTCGCTAAGCGAGATTGCATAATTTTACATCATCAAAACTGCATAATTTGCACCCTTACCCAATATTGATCTATTCTATAAATCTTTCCCAACTTCCAAGACTCCTTGATTGTATTCTAGAATCAAATGTAACTAAATAAACACATCTAAACCAACCTAAACACATTTTAAACTCAAAGATCACTAGCTTTTACACTAAATTTTATCAAAACCTCACTTTAGAGACTCAAATTGAATTCCACCAGTTATGGCACAATTTCAAACAACTTAGGGACTCTAACAAGTCCCATATAACTTATTAACACTCCCCAAACTGACCATTTGAGCACAAAATCCATAATTCAAGTTTTCACTGGACACTCCCAAAAACTAGTTTTAAACTAAGGTAAAATATACATATCCACCACCACACACTCATATCTCATATTTCTTCCATTTTAAATGTTTGAACAAGTCACAAAACATCTCATAACAAACCCCAACTACATCAAACTAGTTTAATATCCCTCTCTCACAATTTCACTACCTAAGATCTCATGTTTCCTTCAAAACACTATCAACATCCTTAAGTTTTCAGCTCTTTATTCTCTAAATTTCACAACACACAATCCAAATAGACTTTTAATACCTTAACATTCAATTTCCAGTCAAATCATCATCCCATACACTCTTCAACAACATTTCATCACCACATACACAAAAACACTCAATTAATTTGGTTACAACTAGCACATTGCATAATTTTCACCTAAACAATTTAATATTCATATACAACATCAAACTTACACCATAAACATCAATTAAAGAAAACTCTAGCTTCCCTTACCTCTAAACCAACTACCCCAACTTCTCAAAACACTCCACCAATTGCTTGCAATGTAAGAGATTTCTAAACGAACCTACGAAACACCAATTTTGAAATGGACAGAGTCCTTAGAACTCTAAATCAACCAAGAACCAATAAAGAAGATAAATTGATACATGCAAAGCAGTTTCTCTTTGCATGATCAAAGATCAAGAAAATGGATGAAAACTTATTTGCTTTAAACAACAAATTGATTGGTTAGATATGTAGTCCTTGTCATAAGGATTGCCTAGACACCTCTTGATCGTCAAATAAATGACGTAAGAGTAAGAAATCTTAGAAAGAAGTGAGAGAAAACAAAGAGAAAGAGTTATAAAAAGATAGAGTGTGATTTAAGTAACAAGACGAGTTTAAGAAATTCTATTTATATTATAAAATTATTTTATAATAAAGTATTCACATTATTTTAATATAAAAATATACTCTAATACTCTATTTTCTATATTCTTACGTAAATAAACAATGTTATTAGTACTTGACGTTTAAGGTTTTATTGAATTCATGATAATGCTTCTTTTTAGCATAGCACGCTTATATCATTCATAATGAGAGTGTAAATACATGGTATACATTACTTTAAAATTTAACAAGTTAAATGCAGCTCAATTGTTATTGAATTGATATTAATGAAATAATAGTAATTATTATATAAATACAAAATTAAAATAACACTTATTTTCAGTTTTGACATTCAACAAACATAAAAAATCAAAATATATGAGAATACTTAGTCTAACTTTCAACTATACACGATAATATTTGTTGATAATTATAATCAAATTCAATTTAAAATAAAAATAAAAACGACAGATATTTCAGATTATTTTTTCATTTAAAAAAAATAAATAAAAATAACCTTGTAAATTGATTCTTTAATTTTTTTTTCTTTTTTTTTACCTATGTTTTAGATAGATTGTATTGTGAACTAGTTTTCTAATTTGAATGGACTAAACACAGGAAGTTTACTATTTTTTTGAGTCCATCTTCAAATATCTTACGAATCTGAAGTGACAGAGAAAATATTAGCTGTAAAATGAGACTAACTCTATAAACAAAATAATGTTGGCAATGTGAATTGTATCTATGTTTTTGTCCCTTCTCCGATACATATCTTACCCAAATCAGTTTATTATCAGGAACGCATATGCTATGGATATTATTATTATTATTATTATTATTATTATTATTATTATTATTATTATTAATATATATGTGTGTGAATTTTATCGATCTAATGATTAAATTATAATTATGATTTTTTATTTTTAATTCAATAATAATAGAAAAATAATTAAATTATTTATATTTTAATATATTTTTTAAAACTGCATATTATGTCTATTTTAATAAATATAAACGAGGTATAAATAATTTTCATTAACCTAATCTTATGAAAATTTAAGTCTAATAATAAGTTTTGAGAAAACATGTTCAATAGAAAAATGAGAATGCTAACAATGTCCTAAGAATATTGTTTAAAGTATGATTAATGATACTTAATTTCACTATATTTATGTTGAAATCTGAAATAATTAATTTTACTAATTAAAATTGATTTCATTATATTTATGTTGAAATATGAAATAGTTAACTTTACTAATTTAAATAATATAAATCTATATAACAGATTTTCTATAAACAAAAATACATTTTTTTGTTTTTATGTTTACAACCGTTTTCTAAACTCAAAATGACAGTGATTTTCTAAAATACCCTTTCTGTCTTTTCTAATTTAATATTTTTTTTTACATTTAATTATATTTTAACTTTTAGTAACCTTAAAATGAAAGACAAACTATTAAAAATAAGAGAAATAATACAAGTTAAAATTATTTCATTATTTAACTATTTTTAATTTTTAGGTTAAACCCTTTATAACCCCTATTTATGTGGATTTTTCTCAGATCCCATTTTATTGGATTATCCAATTTAGTCCTAAAAAATTAAAATTTAAGTCAGTTGAGCTCCTATCTTTAAATTGACTTAATGAAGTTAAGTTTTTATAAAGTGTGACATTGACGTGGCCAGTTTTGAAACGTGACATTCTCATACCTTTGTACGTGGAATATATAATTATAAAAAATTCTGAGAATTGAAACCCAAATTAAGATTTATCATCTTCAACCTTACCTTTCACCATCTTCAACCTAGCGATGTTCAGGTTCATTGTGAAATTTGGTTTTCACGAATTTTTGGTTCATAAATCCCAGTAAAATAATTATGGAAAGACAACACTGTCAACTTAAAAGACCCTAATTCAACTAATGCTCAAAGAAAATTCTTCATCTTCGAGAACCACACAAATAAAATAAAAAATCCAAATCACCCTCTCTTTTAGACAACATCTCCACATATTTTCCCCCAAAACCCAAATAGAAAGCGTGTATCTTTCCATTAACCAACCCAGTAAATCACTAACAAAAAACTCTAACCATAACATAGCGAAAGTTAACTACTTAAGGAGATTTTATCAAACATTCCCAAATTCACAGCTCCCTAATTAATCCACAGAAACCCAGAAGTCAGTCAAAGCTTAGATTTTCAGCACAAGTGATGGGAGAACCAATTCGATCCACCAATAAATCAAAAACAGAATAGGGCACCATAGAAACCCACATAAAAAATTATGGGAAAAAGAAACATTTTGCGAGAACCTTTTCTTCATCAGGTTCCCTTCATTTCCACCTTCTCCCCCTTTCGTGTAAACCCTAACTAACCATTCATTTTCTTGTTTCATGCAGGAACGACGGCACAGAAGATCGCTATAGCGTGTTGATAAAATTTGTCGATCAATTCGCCGCCGATGAATTTTACAGCTATTTCAATGGCAGGAAATTTTCTCCTGCCGAGGTGAATCAATCTTGATAACCTTTTCACATTTTAATTTTTATTCTGTATCCGAACATTTTAAACGATAATCAAAGTTTTTTGTCTAGGGTATTGAAGAAGATTATTAAAGAAGATATAGAGTATGAGATTGGAAGAAGAGGCGACCGAGTATGGCTTGCGTTTAGCGTCTAGGACTCTTCAGGTTGTGAAATTTGGTATTTCTATGTAGGTTTGTTGTGAGGCCCGATTCAAATGTAATTTGGAATTGATTTTTGGATTTCTTTTCAAAGGCTTGATGCATAGGGAAGAAGATTTCTGGGTGATGGATAGGGAAGATGATTTTTGGGTGGTGCTTCATTGTAATGGAAGATGACTTTTTTTTTTAATTTCTTAATCAAACATTTTTCACGTCAAACTTAACTTAATCTCGTTAAGCCAATTTAACGGCAGGGATCTAATTGAGTCAATTTTTCACTTATAAGGAATAAATTGGGGAAACCGATAAAATATTATGAAGGTGATGACTTGGGTCCAAGCCCATCAAATAATCAAGGCCCAAATACTAGAAGCTATAAAAGCACACCCATCATCTTGTATGAAGTCACTTTTGAAGAATATTGAGTTTTACTCTGCTGATGCATTTTCAGCACCCTAAACTCTGTCCAAAAGTCACTTCTATGAGCTTTCCTTCTCCATCTAGCTTCCTTTCAGTGGAAGGCCGCCTAAGCTAGCTTCCACCCACACCAAACAGCTCTTCAACCATCCTCTACACCATTGATTTCACCTTTGCATCTTGCTGCCCCAATCTGGTTTCCATCTTCCGCTGCATTCCATTCATCACCCTTGTAGGAGCAACCTCATCAAGTGGTATTCAGAGCTCCGATTTGTTCTGCATCACACGCTTTTTGCTTTAGTGCACTATTACATTGATTTTTGGGTTTCAATAGATTTTCAATCGAGTCATTTAATTGTTCCAAATTTTATTCAATTTAATTTCATCATTTTAATCGGTTTATTCATTTGTTTTGAGTATTTTCATTTTGGAAATCTGATCTGTCATGTTTAGTCATGTCCAATTAATTCAAATTGTCAAATTCTGAAGTAAATTAGTGCTTGGATAAATTTGTGTTACTTGAATGGTTATTCGATAGCTGCACATTATAAGAGCAAGGATCCAAAGAGCTCAAGTGCAACCTGGTTCCATCAAGTGCAGTACCAATTTTCACAGTAACCAAATCTGATTTCAATTTGTTTGAATCTACACGTGTAAAATTGAAATCTGGATATATTTGAGTTGCTGCAAAGTATGATGAGTGCATACCAAATGAACAGTACATTGTCCAAGACAATAGCAATTGGTTTTACCATCCCGCAGAATCCAAAATTCAGTGCCTAAGCAGCTTGACCAAACTACACCCTTCTTTGTTTGAGTTTCTACATTTTTTAATCTGTCCAGTTTATAACTCTCTGCTGGACATCTTTAAAATCATTCCTAGAGTCTTGTTCAAATTTAAATTGTTGTTCTGGAGTCATAAGACTTGTTTCCAGTTCCATTTGAATCTTCTGTTGAAATTTGGTTGGTGAATTGAACCAATTTTGGATGTTAAGAGCAACTCATAGAGTGAAATTTTGATTTGCAAATAGTTAGCCTCTGCTGGCAGCTTATACAAGTCATATTTGGTAAAATAAAGTTGCTCAAATCATAAAATTAAGTATCCAAACTTGTTTGTGCAAAATGGCCATTCAAACCACCAATTTTCCAACACTTTTTCTGATATGAGTTGCAGAAATTTGTGAATCTTTGCTTGCTGTGATTATTGCATCAAATTACATCTTCAATTGGTAGCAAAAGCTTGGTTCATTTGATTAAAAAGAAGTGCACAAGTCAAAATTCACAATAGACTGCATTTTAAAAAGTTGTGTGAACCAATGCCAATAAAATTTTTTTCAAATGTGATGCACATTTTACAGAAGCTCTCTTAGGCATTTCTTCAAACAGTTTTGCCTATTTTAAAATTGAGTTCGAATTAGCCATCTCTACAACTTGTAATTGTTTCTTGCTTTTAACTCCACTCTAGAGTCTCTCCTAAGTTCATATTGAGTGCCACCTTTCATTGAAAACCACTTAATTGTTTGATTTGATTTGTTTGAAAATTTTGCACATCAACTGTTTGATGAAAGTTCAGTTGTGCATTTTGGTTTAGTAGTTTCTGGCAGCAGCAGGGTTGGATTTTCTTACGTTTTAATCACTTGAAGGTGGTTCTTTTGAGCTCTATTTTTGGTGCAGAATTATCCAGGCAGTCCTCCAACACTGGTAGCATCCTAGGAAGTGGAGTGGAGCAAGGAAAGATCAACTTTGGAGTTGATTTCTGGTGCAGCAGTTCACGTCCTTGGGTCTGCACAAGTCTCTGATTGTTGTAACAGCAGAGTGCATTTCTTGTCAACTGTGAGATTAGTGTGAGTCAACCAAATTCACTTCCCTTGAGAGAAGCCAAAGCTTCCACACATCATTTATGTTCCATTTCTTTGTTGTTCCAATTCATTTGATTTGTAAAGCACTTGTAATTGGTCATTCAAACTCCAAGTGTTTTGGAAGAGTTCTTGGTGCTCTTTCAACTCTTGGCAAACCTTTTCTTGTTTGTGCTTAATTTTGTTTTGCGTGTTTAGGGTTGACCTAGGCTATAAAAGATTAAAATCTAAGCCTGGTCACATTAGAGTCCGAATATTAGGAGTCTAGTTTTGATTGTTTGTATTTTGTTTGAATCTTATCCATTGATTTTAAAGGTGAATTTAGTTTAAAGGGTAATTAGTTAGTCTAAGACATCTCTGGCAAGGTAAGACTTGGTACTTAAGCAACCCTTGTGGTTCACCTCTCTTACTTGGAACTTGTCTAGGTGAAGCTTATAACCCTTTAGATTAAAAAAACTTTTAAGAACAAATGATGTCAAGTTATAGGTCTTATAGGAGTTGTAATTTTAGTTTTGACAAACCACATACTTTCAAAGAAATGATTGAAACACTTGAAAGAACCATGAAATATTGTACCTTTTGGGAATTAGATAAGATTGAGTGTGATATATATGGTCAAGCTAATAGGGAACTTCCATTTTTTGGTAGAGACACAAGTGCATTAACCTACATAGCTTGGGAAAAGAAAATTAATGAAATACATCCAGTTTTGGCTAAAATTAATGATCCTTGTAAATCCTATGCTTTTTCTAAAACAAATGAAAATTGTGTTCCTAGGTTATACATTTCTAAGTATGAAGGGTATGCAAGAGAGTGGTGCGATCAAAGGCAAATTAGTGTTAGACAAGGTAGAAAATCCTCCATTCATGATTGGTATGAATTAAGAGCTTGCATGAGAAGAATGTTTGTGCCTTTATCATTTAAACAAAACCTAAAGCTAATGAGAGAGAGCATTCAAGAGGGAAAATCATTTCTTAAAAATATAGACAAGTTTCATCATATGGAAAGAGAGTTTAGAGAAAAACTTATGACATTCTTGAATGAGGGAAGTACACGAAGAACTGAGAGAGAACATAGGGAATACAAGAAAAAATAGAAAGGATGGAGAGAAGAAAATAGAGAAGAAAAGAAGAGAGAAGAAGAGAAAAGAGAGAAAGAGAAAAGCTTGAAAGAAGAGAAGATGAAGAGAGAAGAAGAGAAGAAGAAAGAAGAGAGCAAGAGAGCAAGAGATAAGAGAAGAAGAAAGAAGAGAGCGAGAGAGACGAGAAGAGGAGAAAAGAGAAGAAAAAGAAAAGAAAGAAAAGGAAGAAATTGAAAGAAAAGAAATGGAAGAAAAGGAAAAAGAGCAACTACGAACAACTCTCCTCCTACACTCTCAATAAAACCTAGACTATTAAGGGGAGGTTTTCTATCCTTTCACTTTTCTCCATTTATTTTTGAGTTTCAAAAATTTCACTTTTCTTTTAAAGAATTTGCCATTTCACCTTTAAAAATGTTACAACTTTCAACACGTGGCAAATCAAAACTTGAGTTATGGTTACCTTTCTGGTTACCACTAACTCAAAACAAAAATAAAATTTCAATTGAACAAAGGTTTCTTTGTTGTATTAAAATTAAAAATTTTAACATAAGAAAATCTTCTTCTAAACATATTCTTATATGCATCTTATCGGGTCAAATAAAACTAATTAGAGATATGTTTGATGATTATTGCAGATTGATATTTGATCCAGGAGGGACTCTTGTGAAGCCAACAAAAATAAGTCCTCACAAAGACAAACCATCAGATTTAAGGACAAATCCTTTCCAAGGGGGAGGGGATGATGACTTGGGCCCAAGCCCATCAAATAATCAAGGCCCAAATAATAGAAGCTAGCCAAGGAAAGCATAATTGCAGTCCATGAAGGTGCGCCCAACGCAAGCCCTAAGAGTGCTTAGCCCATCTTCACTTTGTAGCATGTGTATTAGGTGCTTAATTATATTTCAGCATGAGTTGCACACAAGGACACATGGCTTGTGATCCATTATACACGACTGATTATAAGCTCAACCTAGAAGCACTGAATGGGTAGTTGAAAGTGCTATAAAAGCACACCCATCATCTTGTACGAAGTCACTTTTGAAGAATATTGAGTTTTACTCTGCTGATGCATTTCCAATACCCTATACTTTGTCCAAAAGTCACTTCTATGAGCTTTCCTTCTCCATCTAGCTTCCTTTCAGTGGAAGGCCGCCTAAGCTAGCTTCCACCCACACCAAACAACTCTTCAACCATCCTCTACACCATTGATTTCACCTCTGCATCTCCACTGCCCCAATCTGGTTTCCATCTTCCGCTGCATTCCATTCATCACCCTTGTTGGAGCAACCTCATCAGAAGGGGTTTAACCTAATTTTTACGTGTGCTTCAAATAAATTATCAATTACAATTGTATAACACTTATAAACATTTTTATAATCTAAATAACATTTAGAAGATCATTCTTATTTTGTGTTTAGAGAATAATTGTAAGCATAACAGAAAAAAAAAAGAATATATTTTTATTTTTAGAAGATCAGTTATATGAATTTATACTATTTTAATTAGTAAAATTAATTATTCCAAATTTTAACATAAATGTTATATAATCAATTTTAACTAATAAAGTTAATTATTTCAGATTTCAACATAAGTTAAATTAATTGTTTAGTTACACTTTAAATAGTGTCCTTAGAACACCGGTTAGTAGAACTCATTAAAAAATATTAAAAAGTAGGCTTAATAGTCTTTTTTTTTCCCTAAATTTGCTTATTTTTCTCAATTAGGTTTTTTTTTAAAATGTGTCAAATTAGTTTTCGTTTAATAAATTTTGCATTGTTCCTTCCGTTAGATATGTTTTTTCTCTCTCATCTGATTCTCTCCAACACTACACACTTTCTTTTTCTTTTGTGAGATTCTCTCTCTGGTTCTCTCACGTTCACACACCCTACACATTTCTTCATCTCTTTCTTCTTTCATTTACATTTCCTCACTTTATAAACACCAATTCAGTCTCCAAAGTTACGTAATCATTCCCATGCAAAATCACACACTCCTTCCCTCCTTGCTGCATTGGTCCGAGAATTTCCATTTCACACTTATTTTTTTCCTAGTTACCATCTTATTTTCTTCTTCAACTTTAGTTCCTATAACTCCTACAACTCTAACAGCCAGTGTCTCCTTCTCCTCAACCTCTCTTCACTAGTATTGCACCCTTTCTCTAACTCTCTTTCATTTTCAACGACCCATTCTCTTCCTTCTCTTCCTCTTTCTCTTCTCCCATAATACTATTTACATATACCACTTCTCCAAAAACACATACTAACATTCTCACTTTATCACCACTGCACTCCAATTCCCACACATGCCTTCAAAATAAATCTTTTAATAACAAAAGCCATGCATTTTAACTCTTACATGATGATGGCAGTACCTCACCTACATTTAACTCTTTGAACCCATGTGCCCCATATAAGCTTCTGCACCATCGAATACGAAGCCCACCAGACCGCGTTGGAGGGAGTGTAGGTCACGATGGAAACCCCGAATCCCCTGTAGAACCCTCTTGGATCATCCACACCCAGAATTTTTCTGAATGCGTCAAAACCATTTCTGTAGCACACTGCAGAAGGAAAGATCAAGAATCAGTAGCAGTGTTCGATGCCCATTTGTTCACAGGTTAGTACTCTCTCTGGGACATGGTATAAATGAGAGAATTCATTTATGTTAACTAATCAAGCATTAATCATATTATATTCATTTTTCTAAATTACTATTCTTAATATTTTTCTTAGCTTGGGAGAAGAAAGAGTGTATAAAATTTATTGTGATTAATTTTTTTTATAATAAGTACTTGCAGTATTAAGGTTCGAGTAAATATTAGTTTTTATTTCAGGCAAGATATCTTATTTAGTTCTTTTAAATAAAAAAGTTGTCTCTCTTTTTTTATTCTAAGAAATGGTCAATGAAATCAAATTAAATTTTACAAAAATGGACCATAAACACAGCATAAAAACAGTTAGGATTAATGAGATGATGGATTAAATTTAAATTACTCAATTTTACCTCCTTGTACCATGAGTCTCTGGCTAACAACATCGACTGGGGTCCACACCAACTGTGCCACCATGGCAGAAGCTACTCCTCCTGCGGCATTAGCGAAGGGTGGCGGAGGCGACTTTACTCTTGGTGACTTCGAGCGCCGACATGTAAAGCGAATCTTAATTTGTTAAGTGAATTTGGGTTGCTGAATATAATGTGCCATCTTGGAAAAATTGTCTAATGAAGTTTAATCGAATTAGTTAAAGTGTTCATTGAATATAACTGTTCAATGAAGTTATTAAGCCTAAATGGTATAACATTTAGTGAAAGTTATATTAATATAACTGTTCATTGAATAGTAACACTGTGTAATGAAAATGAAGATGTAAGGAAAACTTTAATTTATCTTATCTAATTTATTCTTAACGCACTTTCTTTCTTAGGATGATTTTATTAATAATGACTGAATAGCACAACCCATATGTTAACCAAATTTATGATAATTTATTGTGTTAAGTCATGCCTATAAAAGAAAAGACTTCTGAATTGCTCTTAACTGTTTCTTCTACAACTTTTCTCACACTATACATACATTTATCCATAAATTAAATTAAATTATATGCAAAATATGAAGCTTCAACACCTTCACTTAAAATATTTATCCATAAAAAGAATTAGAGATTGACAAAATTCAATTCCATAATTTCTACACTTTACAACTAAAATTAGTTTCTAACTATTAGTTAAAAACATTAAAATTAAAATATTACTAGAACAATATGATGACTATCATGCATTGAATATTCAAATTCTTGTAATATCGTTTTTTAAGTATGAAACAAAGTATATTAGAAATAGAATACACATCTTATGCACCTTCATGATCTCCAATGGAATTTATCATTGTTTCCAACAATAAATGATAGGTATAAATACCATGATATAAAAATGTAATCACTACAGCTACCTAGACATTTTCAAGATTAGTAGCACAAACAGAAAATTTGTTCAAGAACATGTTTTCCATTGAAAGAACCATTTGAAATAAACCTGTATAAAGATTCAAAGCAAAAACTAACGAAGACACATTCATCATACGATAATAAAAGAAATTGCACTAAAATTAATAACAAATAAACAAGATTTATTCACACATGCGTACATACAACAAAGCCTCATGCAACTTCACTTCAGGAGGCTAAAAAACATAAGGGGCAGCTCATGTATGAAACAAAAAAAAAATTGTCATGTATCACTCCAGTTATCATCATCTTCACCATCATCACTTGCAACAACCTGAAAGTGGATACTGATCAGATGCAAAGTGCAGAACCAATTACATAATAGATAACAAGAGTGTATTGACAAATACCTGACGAATTGCATTTGCCTTTTCTAAAATTGCTGTAACTTTAACGTTGGCAGTGGGACCAGTTGCATCATTTGACTTTCCTGTTACTGTGGGCCTCAGGTTGAAGGCCTGAACCAACAATGCAAAAGTTAACAACAATAAACACTGTTACTTTGTTTATAGATAAATTTGCAAGATCATGTTCTGGTTTGATGTGATGTAGACTCCAGAGTCAAAAATTGTCATTTTGAGGACTAATTTGATGTGAAAAATTTAAGTATTTAATGAACATTTTGATGTATTTATAGAGAAAGACAAACTTGATGACACTTATATCTGTGTGGATGACCAAAATGTTTATTTTTACCGTTGAATATATGAGATTATAACATGATTACATACTTTTGTCCTGATTTGATATAGGAAATCTTCTCTTTCATCAGTCTCCTTTCCCATTCTCAATTGGTTTGTTTCTTTCTGACCCTTCAATATCTGCTGATCCGGCTGCAGGAAATGCTGAATGAGACGAATGCGCTGTTAGATTCCAATGTTCATCATTGTTGCATAAATAAAATGTTCAAGAAAAAGGTAATAACAAAATGTTACCTTGTTCTTCAAGTTATATATAATGTTCTCATAAGACTCATGACCATCGTCATTAATTTGTATTTGCTCAACCTTGGTGAACCTAGGTTGCTGGAAGACAGTAGAATCTGAAAGACTGTGATCATTAACAAGTTCAACATCTTCATATATACAATGCAGTGTCTCGTTTGTCATATCCAACTGCGGTTTTGAGACCCACCATTGCGTTGGAGGAAGTGGAGGTGGTGGTGGAGGCGCTGTAGGCTCTGCATGCCCATGTTGCATAACAGCATTATTGAATTTGGAATGCATTTTACTCTCTTTCTCAAGTGCAGGATTAACATTATCATAACTTGGAAAATCAAGTAAAGGCCTGGATAAAGAATGCTCCATGCCATTAGCCGTATAAGTACCGTTTCCACTTTTGACATTGGTATCATCATTGGACACAGACTCAGTTGATGACTTTCTGCGAGGAGAATCATGTACCCCATGGTCACTGCTTCCAGGAGTTTCATCAGATTCCCATTGATCAGAGTTATAGTCAGAGCGAGGGCTTCGACAATCATCGGATATATACGGAGATGATCTACAGAAAGTGTCGTCATCATCAGAGTGAGAAACTGAGCCATCCAGAGGAATGGAAGAAGATTCAGGGACCAACTGGAAAGAAGGAAATATATCGTTTACGCTTTCATGACGATTATTGCCATCAGGAAATTTAAGTTTTAGTTTGGAGGTCTCTAGTCCAACGATGGGATGGAAAGATATTTTCATATGTTCAAGTGGAGGTGAAGGGGGAAGTGACTTTATAGGATATACAGAACCATCTTTCTCTTTGAAAGTGGTTGTCTCAGGAAATGACTGTCCCACAATACCATTTTCTCCACTCTGTTCCAATAGAACTTGTTTCAGAGAATTATAATGTTCTGATTTTTCATCAAATGAAACTTTCCGTTGAAAACTATTTATTAGTAATCTACGACTAAGTCCAAACACTCGTGATGAGTTTTCACCAATTCCTTGGTCGGTTTCAGTGCTGTCCTTTGTATCAGGGGCCACTGGAAGACCACTTCCAGGAGCAATTACTCTGATTTCCCCTGACCCGTTCCTTTCGGTCTGATCAAACCCATTGCTCTGCAGAGAATTGCCATTTGTGTTTTCAGAGGTGCAAGCTTGGTCATCATCATGGCATGTTACGAATCTAGAAGTTCGCCCCTTTAGAATCTGTTCTGCAACCTCTTCTGACGTTGATTCCTGTTCCTCTTTATAAACATCGCTCTTTTGCATTGTATTGTGACCTGAAGCACCGTCTGGTTCACCTTTTGTGCTCAAAGGCCCTTGACTAATAGAATTTGACTTGTTAAAATCAGGAGGTTTTGATGGCTCAAGTCCTAATAATCCACCATTGGTCCAGAATCTAACTGAGTGATCAGACAAAGACTCTTTACGTGTCTCTTCATATTTGCAGATATTGGAGCTGATCTTACCTGCTTCCTCATCTGGCAAAGTAGTGCTATTAGAACCAAAAAATGATACATTGGTTTCAATTGGAACTGACACAGCATCATTAACAGAAGTCGGACCAATATAGTTATTGGTGCATACTGAGTGATCCAAAACAGAATTTCCATGTGTGTGAGGAACCTGTTCACTGGCAGGAGTCTTAGAAGGATGTGATTCAGTTATAGTATTGGCTACTTCTTTGCTAACAGAAACATCTGATGGAGTAACAGATGACAAATTAGATGCATGTGGGCCTGATGTGCAAAGAGAAACGTCTTCCATAGAGTCAGGTAAGTTACTGAACATTTCTTTGTTTAGGGAAACTGTGTCTCTGGTCGTTTCTTCATTGCAAGTAAAATCTGATGGATTCCCAGATCCCAAATTAGATGAATGTGGCTCAGATGTGAGAGGGGTAATTTCTTGCGATTCGGGGGAATTCTTGAACGTTTCTTTGTTGAAGCAAACAATGTCTCCAGTAATTTCTTCACTATAAAGGACATCTGATGAACTCCCCAGTCCCAAATCAGATGCGTTTGATTCTGATGTGAGAGGAAGGATTTCTTGCAATGAATCAGGCAAGTTCCCAAACATTTCTTTGTTGAAGGAAACTGGATCTCTGGTCATTTCTTCACTATAGGAAACATCTGATGGACTAACAGGTGCTGAATTAGATGCATGTGGCTCTGATGTAAGAAGAGTATCTTGCAGTGACTCGGGCAAATCCCTGAAAGCTTCTTTGTTGACAGATGCAGCGTCTCTTGTTAAGTTTTCGCTATCAAGGAAATCTGATGGGCTTACAGATACCAGATTAGATGCATTTGGCTTTGATACAAGATCAAGAACATGATTCTCTTTCAGTGATTCCACTAAATCCTTGGCTGTTTCATCATTTGTGGGAACAGTATATTCAGTCTGGGAAATGACATCAGAAACATTATTGTCCAGTAAATTAGGAGGAGATTCAGTGTTTCCATGAGTGCCATTTGAAGTGAATTGTTGAACCTCTCGTTTTGTTATATAATCAATATCGTTTTCAGATTCTGATTCAATAGTGTTGAGAGCATCCTCGTAATTATCAGGTTCACTGTCAATATCACCAGTTTGAACCCTGCTGAAGACTAGTTTCGGGTTGCTTTCTTCATTAAATAGGATATGATTGTGGTCAATATTTGTCATGGTAACATCCTCGTTCACATTCATATCTGAGTCATGTTTTTCCACAGGCCTCTCTTCTGGAGTTTTATCTATATCACTGGCTTGACTTTTAGATTCTACTATCTCTTCCTTTTCATCCCAAGTAACACCAGATGTGCTAGAGGCAACTCGTTTTTCCAACAAATCATGTGAAATCCTATCCTCTATATGAGAAGATACTGATGGAAGAGTATCAGTTTTCTGTGTCAACCTACTAGATGATGGTTCTTTATAATCTGGCACATCAGAACGCACAGAATCACTTGGATGGAAAACACATTCAATGTAGCCAGCACCAGACTTTGAATCAAAAGAATTTGAATAATGTTCTAGATCTGACTTCGTTCTCATATCTATAGTAGAGGCTGTTTGTGAGGAAGAAGTCCGCCCATTGATAGCAGAAGAAACAGATTGCATTCTGGGTAGTCATACAATATGTAAGTGTTGATTTTGAATGAATAACTAGTATGCTGACGTTAACTATCGAATAGACATTTATAGATGTAGATATATAATACCTGCCACTAGTGCTATGTCTCTGTTCACCCCTTAAAATTTCTCCATTCCTTCCTGACCTTTTCTTCTGTCCAACATTTTTTGTTAAGCACCAAGGAATTGTTTGCAAAGAAATCAATGAATGCATATGATCGGAAAGAAACTGGGTTAATGATAATCTTCTCACTTAAAGGCTAGGATCATTATAGTACCTTGCTTTTATGAGATTTCCTTGCTTTCTCAGTCTTCTCAGTGTAAGATTCATCTGAATAAGCAGATATTCTTTTAAAGAAGGTTGGATCTGAGTATCTCCTGAAACAAGATCCTGGGCCACCAGTATCAAATCTGATTGACACATGGAATGTTTCATTAGCCAGTACAGCACACTTGATTTAAGCATGATTAGTTGACACAACTCAACTCTTTCAAAACTGAACAGAGATGGCAAATGCGACAGGCACGGTACCAGTCCAAATTTGCATGGGACTAAGATAAAGTATAAACTAATCTTGCTCGTAGTTTTTAATGGTGTTATATAACGGGATAGTGGTGCCCTTGCCTGCTACAGGAATTGCCATAGTGGAGCAATTTAGTGAGTAGTTGTAGCAGACTAAATAGCTGGCTCTATAGGGGAGGTACATCTTCACGCAGCCAAAAACAGAGGCATTAAAGACTTTTCAGGCGGCTAATTTTGGAATTGTAATTCCAAAAGTGAAATCTATAACTGTCATAGCAGTGAAAATTGTAATGAAGACTTGGATTTAGAAGATGTTGATCATGATTCTTATCTAAGAAATTTCTATTCGACTGTAGTTGGTATTTACTTGTATGTTTTGTTTAAGAAACCTATGATATGATGTTTTATTGTTAAGTATGAATGTCATTAATTTTGAGTAATTTTTATCTTTTTTCAGAATTTATATGCATATAGTATACATTATATAAACAATATAAAAAATTTAAAATAGCTGTTATTCCACTATGGCAATTTCAGGGCTGGCCGCTATGCACCACTATCTAGAGTTTGAACAAGATTGTAAATTTTTATTTCAGTACCTAACTAATATTGCTATTCTCAAACAAAAAGACAATGGGGGAAGGGAATTTAACTTACTTATCAAGTAAGTGTACACGTGGAGGTTGACGACATTCTTCATATGAATCCATAATAAAATTAGGCAAGTCATTGTATATGAAATGATTTTGGGCAGGTTTTATGCGTTGATGCCATTCACAACCTGAAAGGAAACTTCAGTATTAAGGACTACCATAATCTTTGAACATTGAAACCATGATCATAAATAATGTAGTATTCCACAATTTAAAATAAAAATATATGGATATATGCTATCTAGAAAGTTCATAAATCTAGCTTAGTGTCACTTGACGGTAATCAGGTTAAAAATAATCTAAAATAAACATTACTTTCAAAATTATATTCATTACAAGTTTGAGGTGTAGCATCTTTCGCAGATCAGCTGGCATGCCAAACAACTCACATTTCACACAAAATTGATATATACTAAACATAATATTATATGTACAGTAAATCATGACCATATTCAACAATCACCAGCCTCCAATTAATAACAATAAAATGACTCATTGAACATATTGAAGGCATGAATACTAAACCAACCATGGCATTTTCCGCTTTCTTAAAGTTTCGGTTTTTTAAGAAATTAAGGGCTTGCGTGCTAACAAAGATCTATATTTTAACAGTGGCAAATACAAAGACAAACGAAATTTCTCAAAGAAATTTCCCTCTGACAAATGAAAAAGAAAGAGCAAACCCCAACTAAAGTGGATATCACGAACCATGTAAAGAAATTGAAAAATTCATATCAAACAACATAACTTCAATATGATTCAGCTGCCTGATCAGTACAATACTAGACAAACCCATGAAAGCCCTTCACATCACTTCATTGGTACAAACTATAGTATGTCAAACTGTCAGTCTTTAGTGATGATTGATATATCAAAAGATTCTATTCAAGGAAACAAATCTAGAAAGCTTGTTATATGCTCCAATATATAAGATGGGAATAACCATCTCAAATGCTACTCTTGTTTATTAACTAAGGCATCGATAGGCTTATATCAGAACTTGTAAAACCAGTAGTAATTTGCATTCCACAAAATTATTTAGGTTGTATTAATTTAAAACATAACACATTTTCTTTGTCCAAATTTATTTTAAGATATGTTCAAGAGGGGCATTGGTTCAAATCTTAGAATAGCCTCCTGACTCCCATTAGGCTTCCCTTTATAAAATTTCGGGGAAAAAAAATGTATTTTGTGGTTTCCATTGTTCTTTCAAATAAATTTGGTTTGTAAACTTCATCAGGCAAAATACCAAAACTCTATTTTCTAAAGAAATAACTTTCAGAATTCAAAATTAACATATTCAGAATAAAGAAAACAGACTCTCCAGTAAGCACATAGTTTGAGATCATTGCTTAAAATAACCATACCAGCAGTGTAAGCTAAATGTATGTGACTTGTTTGTGCCAAAACAGCCTTCTCCAAGGCAGGTAGCGAAGCTTCAATGTTTTGAACACGAACCATCAATCTATGACTCCTGGAAGCTGTTGTCAGTACTTGCTCCTGCAGACCATGAAAAACCTCTGCCGCAAAACTACATTTAAAAAAAAAATTACTTATGAACATCATACAAATAAATAAAAAAGGAAAAATAGAATTACTTCGACTAAAATCACACAGGTATTGAACAAGGTTTCAACAAGCATAGAGTAAATGTCTCAGTTATCAGCAAGGATAATATTTGAGAAATAACACACAAGATCCCACATTCGTTCCGCTCTTCAAATAAAATAAAAATACAATCAAATTGCTCCATTGTCCAGCTTTGTCGTCAAGCTTAAGGCAAATATGGCAACTTAAAATCTAACTCTTCTAGAACCAACCATAGTCCAATTTCACTGAAATCTAAATCAAAATATAAGTTTTTTGGATTGTAACTCGAATCAAAATAAGTTATGAGGGTCCAAAAAACTAAAATTTTCACAATGCCATTTGAATTCCATTATGGACTATACCTACAGCTGTTTAGCTTAAGGATGACATTATAAGTTTAGTTAACATAGAAAACCTCAAGAAGAAATGGAAGAAAGAATCAAAAGTTAGTTCACAAGAAGGAACAAGAAAGCATTTTTTGACAATCCATTCCACGAAATCATTGCAACTCGTGAACCACTAAACTCTAAAAGGCGAAATGAGTTTGAGGGATTATCCAGAGAGCAACCAAGGTCGAGCTGTACACACTACACAACCTATAAGATTCTACACAAAGCTCAACCGAAAACAAAAGTCAAAGAGTATTTTGTCTACTTACCAATTGAAATTTGGCCCAAATACCGAAAAAGCCCGACCTCAATTCCAACGGCTAATTACCTTTCACCCTAAATGAAATCCAACCTTATTCTGTCACATCTAAAACCAACATTCTCAGCAACCTCCAATTCTGTACCTCATTATAGACTCGGTATACTACAGAAATTAAGCAACCCCATTTCGCAAACAACTCGCATAAGCATAAAAGTTGCAAATTTCACCTATTTAAACATACCCAGATAGAAAAAAAATTATATTGAAAGAAAACATACTCAGCAAGATCACCGAGTTGCCTCAAGATCCCAACAAGACCAGCCACAGCCACACCATCCAACACAGCTTTAGGGTCCTCTCTGCTGGCCTCTCTGTACAACTCGGGCTGCCCTAAACTGAACTCATTCCTCACCTGCAACCTCACCAGAGGCATCTTCCTCACACTGAAACAGCCAAAACCCAAAACAAGTTACTTTTTTTCCTCTTTTATTTACTCCCTTCTGCTTGATAACTCTCCTGCCGAAAGCAATGAATGTGCGCGTGGGCCGGGAAGCATTAAATGAACGAATTATGAGAGAAACCAGTAACAGAAAATAATAGAGATTGTTGTTAGAGTAGTATTTGTTTACTTTTTGAGAGGTATTAGAATTTAGAGAAAGAAATTAGGTGGGTGTGTGGATTGGAGCAGCTTAACTGCCAAAGGGAAGAGACAAAGAGTGAGAAATCAGGTTAAGTGTACGGATCGTTGAGGTAAGGGAGAAGAAGGACATTGCCAACTCTGCAAGCCATTCTTGAACGGAAATCATTGTCTGAGAAAACATATGTGAACAACAAAAACTACCATAACACCCTCACTCTTTCTGTAAATGCCTTACGTGTCCGGAAAGTGTTGTGTGTTGAAATGACCGTTTTGGGTCTGCGAACTGTCACAAAACTGTTCCTTTCTGTGGCTCCCCTTCGACGTGGGTACCACATTCTTTTCCAGGGTTGGTCAAAATGGTAAAACACAGACGGACCCTAATGCTGGACATGAATCCGAACATGTTCTGTTTTCGAATTTTTATCTGCTCAACTTGAAACATTATTATCGTAAAAGAACAAGCTTGTGAAAATAAAAAATAAAAAACACCAAAATTTGATAATAGCGAGAATTACTAGAACTCTACGTATGTGGATAATGCAAGATAGTGATGTTTATGAACGTGAAAATACAGTGTCTGGAGTGACAACAATTACGGATGGAATGGTTTTTCGATGTTTCAATTTCAAGGATTTAATGGTAAGATCGACATTTTGTTTTATGTGGTGCGATGTGCATATCTATAATGCTAGAGGCTTAGTTAGTTAAATATTGAATGCTAAAACGAGATTAGTGAGCAAAAGATGGTATTAAGAATTTTGTTTGAATTTAATTATAATGGAAAGTTGATGGATTTGAAGAATAGTGAGTAGTACATAGAGGCTAGATACTGGATTCATAAATGAATAATAGGAAAACAGGTGAAGTTATTTACTTCAGCTGCTAAGTAATGGTACTCTCTGTAATCTTTTCTTGTTTGCTAATTAATTCGGTACTAATAAGGAGGGACAGAGAAAGAGGTAATAGAAGGAAAACGAAAGTGACAGAAAGAAAGAGATTTGTCATTAATAACAGTAAGGAAAAGAGCGAACAAATTCTTATGTCCTTTACATTACATCATAAATGCAGATTTTTGCTTTCTTTCTGGAGTTGTTAAGAAGCTAAAGAGAAATCCATTTCTCTCAAAACTATCTGTCTCTTCTTGAAACGTAATTTTGAATGGTGTGGCGTGATATACCAAAAACTAGATATTTTGGTATGTGATAATGTGAGCTGGTTTTTATGGACATTAAGGTCAAAATATGCAAATTCCAAAAATGAATGATTGGTGAAACAGTGAACGGTAATAAGAAAAGGAGAGAAATTCTCAGCAAATTCTTGAGGCATAAAAAACGAGGATAAGTCTCTGTCGTTCGAAAGAGTTGACAAAGAAATTTGGAGGAGAGGTTAAGAATTTGGTGAAAGGTTTGACTTAGAACAGTTACCAAGAATCTTTATTGGCTTTCACTTCACCCAACAACAGGTGCCATTTCATTATGATTAGTACCAAAATTATCATTATATTATACACACTTAAATATTATTAATTTTTCTTCTCTCATTCTGTTTGTATAGTTTCTACCAATATACATGGTGTCAATTGAAACTCATTGTATCAATTGAAACTTATTGTATCGTCCGGTCCTCCCCATTCATGAACCGAACGTCTATTCGGGTCGACCATTGAGATCGAGCGTCCAAGTTAATGCTGTCCGGCCACACATGGACCGAGTGGCCCTCCAAGGTCGGCCTTTCATAAATCGAACGTCCACCCAGGTGGGCAATCAGGACCGGGCGTCCAGTGTGACCGGACAGCAGAGCCAGATGGCTGCCCACCCAGGTTGACATCTCTGGCCGACCATCCTTCCCAACCGACCCGCGCTTGGTCGACTACACGGTTAAACGCTAATGACTCAATAAAGCCCTTAACAAAGATTAAGGTATGATTGGGCCGTTATCAGGCCCACGAAAGGTAAAAGCCCATTACAATCAGTATAAATAAAGGTTCCAGGTATGAGTTTTGGACAGATTCCTTACGATGCAATATATTCATGCATCACAGACCGCTCTGTCATATTACTGACTTGAGCGTCGGAGTGCCTTTGGCAGGTACCCGACCGCCCGGCTTGGAGTAGGAGGACGACCACCTGGAGTGCATAGGGAGAAACCCTTCCCAGCGCGTCCAACCCTCGGCCAAGAGGTAACCGTCCGTCCGGTCTTGGCCCGGTCTTCTTCAGTTGGTGGGATTCAGCAGTGTCCGTCCGGTTCTCGTCAGCTCCTAGTGCTCCCAAGCGCCAGAGCCGCTCGATCTGCTTCAGCAGGTGAGAAATCAGTCGTCCGCCATCAAGCATCCGTCCGATCCGTTGCATGCGAAATCATCCATCCGCCAGTCTTTTCCGTTTGTGAGTGAGTGTTTTAACAGGATCTGGATCCGGTCGAAACACTCATCATAATACATTTTTATTGCATGAATTATATGGTGTGCAAAGAATACTGATAATATATACATTATTTTCTCCAAAATATACATAGCTTTTAAATTTTAAATTTTACATTTTTTATCAAGAAAATGTTTCAAGTTAGTGTGTTCATAAGTGTACATAATAAAAAGGAATCCTTTAATAAATTCAATGGTGACTATTCTGGTAGGCAATGAATGCACTTTTTTTTTTCCTGAAATTTTTAAGAAAATCACTTCAATCCATTTACTATTTCCAAATTTTAAAATGGTATTAAATAGTATTTTGTTTGAATTTATCTACATCTTAGAAAAAAAAATGTAATATTAATTATTATTTTAATCAGTAAAAGGTATGTTTATAGAAAGTACATAAAACCACAGTAAAAAAAAGGTATATATTAGATTGTTTTTTCTAATAATAACATATCTTTTAAAAGTTTATTGTCCAAAACCACTCATGTAGAGGCCATGGTGATATTTACGCAACATTTTTAAAAGTGGCAAGGTATTATTTGAAAATATAAGCTTAAAATAAGTTGTATTATCATCTATAAAAGTACCATTTATAAATATTAGAAAAAAAAAAAAAAAAATATATATATATATATATATATATATATATATATATATATATATATATATATATTCTTCCATTTTAAAATGTGATAAGATTTGATAACAAACTCGTTGACATATAACTTTCATTTTTTAGAGTTACATGATAATACTTAAGAATAATCGAGTCTCCAAATTATTAAGAAGAAGTGCACACCTCTTTAACTTTGAAAACAATTATGTCAACAAATGATTAAATTTTCAATATAATTCAAAATATTTAAAATATAATCTTAAATAAAAATACATCCTTATATATAGTATAATAAAATAATTTTTTTAGCAATACCATTTGTTTTTGGGGAATTTAGTCACTCAATATTCAACTCTTTGTTACAATTAAATCACTTTAATATGAATTTTTCATTGTTAGATCATCGAACTAAAGTTTTTCAATTTTAATTGGAGTATTTTCATATTAATTGCATATACCAATTTCATCCATATACTCAATGAATTCAATTGTTTTTTATGTGGATTTTCACAAGAATCTCACACGTAACAAGTCAATTCTTTTGTTTGTTTTGAAATTCTTTTGATGAATATGAAGATAGAATATATTCAACAATGGATGAAGTCAAAATAAGAAAAATGATTGAATTCAAATGAATGGATGTGACGATAGATGAAAGTACAGTAGAACAAAAAGAACACCGAAGTTGAAGAAAAAATAAACTACCAAAGAAAATAAAGAAACTTGTAATAAAAAACAATGAAAATAGTGACCCAAATTACAATAATCAACATTGGTTTAGTCATTTTTTTGTTCACAACGTTTTAGCATGTATCAATTTCACCCACACATTCAATGAATTCAATTGTTTTCTTGTGTGGATTTCCACAAGAATCTCACGAATAACAAGTCAATATTTTTTTTGTTTTAGATTTTTTTTTTGAATATGCAGGTGCAATATATTCAACAATGATATTCACCAATGGGTGGAGTAAAAAATAAAAATGATTAAATTCAAAAGGATGGATGTGATTAATGATGAAAGTACACTAGAACAATAACATCACCAAAGTAAATTGAAGAACAAGTAAATTACCAAAAAATGAAAAGAAACTTGTAACAAAAATCAATGAAAGTGGTGATTCAAATTCCAACAATCAACACTAGTTTAGCTATTTTTTTGTTTGTAGCATTTCATATTGTATGATTTGTTTCAAATTCTAACCCTTCCTTTAAATGATTATAAGATTTGAATTCAAATTTGAATAAACTATAAGTAACTACCCTACTCGTAGTGGTATCAAAGTTCACATGACCAAAGTAGTTATTATTCACTAAACCTTCAACTCAATTATTGCTTTGTTTTCTCGGTTTGTTTCTTGTTATCGATAGATATCTTCGATTCACATTTTCCTTTGATCAATGTTTGACAAAGGACAACTAAGTGGTTTGTAAAGATTTATATGTCTGTCTTATGACATCCATCTTATAAAGAAATACTTGGTAAAATTTTCCTTCAAAAATGTCATCTTTGTATAATATAGTGAGGCTTAGAATGCACGAGACAACTTTCAAATACCCTTAGAAGGCAATTGTGTCCTTCATTGATGACATCTTGTGAGGCTTTCATCCTCAATCTTCATAAAGTTAGGCTTTCAATCGATAAACCAACATAAAATTTGACTTTCAATTGTCCATGTATAATTTACCATATAAGGTTGAAGACTTATAAACTAATTCTTTTAAGGTCAATTGACCATCAACCTGAGTTGACTCAACTCAACCTTTAGCTTGGACTAACTTGGCTCAACATTTGGCCTAGGCCAAATTAGCTTGACCGTCATCTTAGACTGACTCAACTTGACAATCAACCTGGACGAACTTGACTTGACTTTGGTCTCGACCGACTTAGATCACCTTCGGCTTAGGCAGAGTCATCTTGACCTTCAGTCCAAGCTGACTCGACACGGCCTTCGGCCTAGGCCAACTTGGCTCCACTTTTGGAATGGACGACTCGACTTGATCATCAACACAGGTTGACCTGTCTTGCCCTTTGGCCCAAGCCATCTCGGCTTGACTTTCGACTTGGGGCGACTCGGTTTTACCATCGAGCATGCCTTGGCTCGACCACTAATCTAGGCAACTCGACTCAACCATTGGTTTAGGTTGACTCGACTCGACTTTGATCTAAGCTGACAAGGCTCAACTTTCAACTTAGGCAAACCTGACTCGACCTTCGATTCAAGTTGATTCGAGTCCACCTAAGGCCTGAGTTGTTTCGTTCCACCTTTGACACGGACCGACTTACCTCAACCATTAACACCAACTAAGTCAACTCAACAAATTAACATAGAAATACTTGACTTGACTTTTGACCTAGACTGATTCAACTCGACCTCCGTGATTGTAATGATAATGGAGTGAAAGAAAATGAAATTTTAAATTTATTATATTTTGATAATATTTACAACTATTCTATTTTATTCATTTAAAATACTTTTCAAATTTTTTAGTTATTTTAGTATAAAAAATTAATTCTTCAAATAAATGAATTATTTTTTAAAATATAATATTAAAAGTTATGGATTAGAAATAGAGATAATATAGGTTAAACTCTTGAATCACCTGATCAAAACTCTTAGGAAACTCAAAAGGGAGATAGTACAAGTCCACTTTATTATATAGTAATATCTATCGTTATTCTAAAAGAGTGCCACAACGGCACTCTACTCTGCCATAGTGGAAAGTTCACGCTGTTGCGTCACACTAATCAATGCCCATAACATGATTACTCCTTCAAATCTATCTGTTAGGTTTCACAATATTCAAAACGATAGAACTCATATTTTACTTATCATAAATGAGATCGATCTTCAAGTCATTGGACTCTGGAAAAAGTATGTGAAAGAAAATATAATAATGTGTGACAGTATAGAGAAGTAAGCCAAGGTGTTAACATGTCTTTAGGAATCTTTGCCATAATTAAAGGGTCCATCACTGCTCAATTAATTATCTAATTATTCCATTAAGCTGGAGGACTTCAATTTTTCATTTCTTTTATCTTTTCTTTCTGCTTTTTAATTAATGTATCATTGCTTTCTTGTTTATTTTTGTTCAAATATAGCAGCACATAGAAAGAAGGGCAACTCTAAATCTCATTTTGTTACTCTATATGTACCCCTTCTTTCTTCTTATTTTTTGACTTTAAAATAAAATAACAAACAAATCAAAAAATGAAAAAATATTCCAAAAATATATTCAATGTTATTTAATCATAAAATATAACATAAAAATAAAATTTACAGAATATATAAATGTAAAATATTAACAAAAAACTATATAAAATATTAACCAAAATAAATTAAATATACTAAACATAAAATATTCCATACATATATTTTTAAAACAAAATTTAATACTATAAATAAATATAAAAAATACTAAATAATAAATAATATAAGGAAATACAATTTATAAATTTTAAACAAATTTAATTAAATATAATAAAAGAAAATAAAACAATAAAAGAAACCCTAAAAACACAAGCAGCGCGGCTCCAAATGCAGCCACTGTAAACCGCAAGTCGAAGTGTGGCTAGTCTCCGCAGTTCAACTGCCGAATGCCAACCACAGGTCCAACTGCGGCGACTCGTCAACCGTAACTCCAAGTGCGGTTCTCATCCCTCCCTACCGCACTTCCATGTGCTGCGACTGCAATTCCATGTGCGACGATGCCTGATCCGCAATTCCAAGTGCGGTTAAGGCCCCAATTTCTAAATCTGCCCTTGAAGTTAAATCTCTAAAAAGAAGAAGATCTACACTATTGCACCAGAAGAACTTAAAAACAAATAAAGTTGGTGATGAGGGAGAAGGAGAGGAGTGCGGGATGAAAAAAAATGTGAGCTTCAAATGAAATGCGACAAGAATAGGCAAGGAGGAGGAAGGGAGGAATGGGTGTAAGGTTTACAAAATAATCTGAGATGCGTAAGGCTGAACTCAATTAGAAAGGAGTGTAGGGCTGCTTTTTCAATTTAATCATTAAATGAGTCACCTTTTCTAAAATAAAATATTCTTTTTGAGAAGGATAGAGTTGTAAATAAAAAAAAAGGTGCAGGAAGAACCACATCTTGTGCTATCTCATTTATTTAAAACTATACGCATCCCAAACCAAAATCATATTTACTAATTCATATTGCAACTGGGTTAGTTTTGTTTTTTAATGTCCATTTTAAAAGTAGTCAAATTGTAAATTGTGATTAATTAGGTGTGTTTAAGTGTTACATAACAAAGGGTAGAACGAATTTTAAAGAAAAACCATTCTATTCAATTTAACTATACTTTCATCATCGGTAGTATAGATTATATTGGTTTAAATATGTTTTAAAATCTTATGAGATATAAGAAAATTAAGAACAAGTTTGTTGTTTTTGTTCTTTATGTTTTAAATCATCTTTAAACATGTTCGTGTGCCTAAAGCGTACCATAAAGTGAAATCTTCTTAAAGTAATTATTCTCAAATAGAATAAAATAATAGTAATTATTTTTGTACAAATACTTCTTCTCAAAGCATTAATTTGATTAATCTTTGTCTACATCTAGCTGGATATGAAACTCGAAATTGAATAATAGTAATTATTTCACTCTTGTCTCTGATAATTTCTGTCTACATTAATCAATAATATCTTCTACCAACTGTGTTTTTCTATTTTGATCACCCCAAACTCACAAACTCTTGGAAAATCGAATTTTATCAAAATTGAAATTTACTGTGTTTGTATTATTCGTATATAAGGCTTTCATAAAGCATATGATAAATCACTTTAAAATAGGTGCGACGTTTCGATATTTCTTGAGTTTGTTTGTTAGTTTGTGTCTCAAATAAGATTCGAAG
Source organism: Vigna umbellata (assembly GCF_029865625.1). Classification (NCBI taxonomy): domain Eukaryota; kingdom Viridiplantae; phylum Streptophyta; class Magnoliopsida; order Fabales; family Fabaceae; genus Vigna; species Vigna umbellata. Next base: position 50,402,179 of record NC_142165.1, on the reverse strand, counting down.
TCAATTAGGTCAAAGGTTAAATATTTTTTTTAAAATTAAATAAACTGAAGAAAAATATACATATTAAATAAATGGCAGACAGAGATAACAGATTCACATGATATCCACGTGAGCTACATACTCACCCCACCAATAAAGATAATACATCTTCATTTCTATTAATAAATTAATGTGGAGGTTTCCAAAGACATTTTTTCTAATATAAAAAATTAATAAGCCACCAAAATTTATACCAGAGTTTGGTTGGCTTCCAAGATATGGTACATTTAAGAAGATTTTCGGATAAACTTAAATTTTATATTATATTAAATTTAAAATTTTAAAACAAATTAGTTTATAATTTTAAAAAAAATTATCCATTACTTTTAATGGTAAACAACCATTACATAAATGTGTAATCTATTTTTCATAGGTGACCATACAATATCTTTAACAAGTTATCTCTTCTAGTAATTCTTTCAACTGTTAATAATATTCAAATATTAAACCTTACATCAATACCACATATCTTTACAAAATACTCAAAAAGAAAAAGAAAGAAACTGAAGTTGTCATAAAAAATATAAACTACTTACTTAAATAAAATATCAGATAATCTAATCATAATCATCGCTTTGATATTTCCCTAAAACTATAATATAACTAATATATTATATATTAACATAACAATATTTAAATGATCTCAATGAGAATTAAAATATATTTAAGTTTTGAGAGATAAAGTTATAGAGGTAAACATTTATAGTCTATTTATAGACTTATTACTTTTTTTTTTTCAATTTGGAATTTATTTTTACAAAACTCAGGTATATTCTAATAGTTATATTGTTAGCAGACTCAAATAAAGGTATATTCATAAACTCATATATGTTGTTAATAATAAAGGAAATTAACTAAAACCCGTTCATTCTATTTTTAACAATTGAATCTCATTATTAAATATTTTTATACACTTTATATATATATATATATATATATATATATATATATATATATATATATATAGTCAAGTAAAACGATGAAAAAAAATCAAATTAATTCTATTATGAATAAATAAACTATTTTCCTCAAATAAAATAAATTTAATATTATATCTAAATTGATTTTACTTTTTTACTTTTAGAGTAATGATAGATTGGTAATCACTTTTATTTACAGAGTTATTAAAAAATTAATTATTTATAAAAATTCATTGGTTCAAATGTGATTATTATTATACTATAAAGAGGATTATTTTTTTTTTCTTTACAATTTTTTTTACCTTTTAATAATTATGTATTTTTTAAATTCAAGTAATTATTCATAATAAAAAAATATTATAAGAGAATTATGAATTAGATGAAAGGTAATTTTAAAATTAAAGTGAGTGTATATTACAATGATAACTTTCCTGACATCTATTTGTAGGCCCAATTTCTACCCAGTGGTCCAACCAACATCATTAGCAATTGGCAGAGTTACGGACAGAAATGGTCCAAGAGACCATGTAGCGTTAATTCCCAAAAGCCCACATTTTTCACCCCTTGGCTTGGGTTGAGATCATTCTAAACATTTTCAACCTTCTAGTACAACTTACAACAATTGAAGTTCCAAATTTAGGATTCATCCGATTATGGAAAGGAAATCAAGGACTATGAAATATGTTGGCAATCAAGCGTAGTTGGAAATGTAAGTGCGTTGAAGTTTTATATAAAGTAAAAATAAGAAAATTAAATTATACAAATATATTATCTTAAGATTTTGAATTAAAAAGGTTTAATTGCTTCCTTTGTCCCCAGTTTGGTTGAATTGTGTCAAATTCATCCTCATTTTTAAAAAAGTTTCATTGTCGTCCTCACGTGGTATAAAAGTGTCAATTGAATCCAAACATAGAAAAAATTTGTGTCAAAGTAGTCATTTTTCCTATATATCTGTGTCTTCCTTTCATATGTCACTTCTCTGGAGCTATGAAAAGCCTTAAATTGGATAAGGTAAAATGAATATCTGTACTTGATTGTATGAAAGGAAGACACAGAGATATAGGAAAAATGACTACTTTGACACAAATTTTTTCTATGTTTGGATTCAATTGACACTTTTACACCACGTGAGGACGACAATGAAACTTTTACACCACGTGAGGACGACAATGAAACTTTTTTAAAAATGAGGATGAATTTGACACAATTCAACCAAACTGGGGACAAAGGAAGCAATTAAACCAATTAAAAATTATATTAATTTTTTTTATATAAATTTAAATTAATGTCTCGTCTACCTAAAACCAAAACCATTTAATGCTGCTTCTGAAATAAAAATGTTTGCAACCTAACTAACAAGAATTGTGAGAGTTATTAGCATGTTTAAAACTTTTTGAGATACTGTGTGTCCCTGCTAAGGGGTAGTTACGAGGATAAGGGCTGGGATCTTTGGAATATCAGAAATGATTGTGTTTGATCTTCAATCAGGAACATGTTTTGCTTCTTAACTGCAGTATATTGGAACAATCCCAAAACATAATGATATATATAACATAAGCACACTCTCTTATCATGTTTCAACCTCACACACTCTGATTACTGGTTCTGGTGAATTTTGTCATTCTCTTGAACGTGGTGTTCCCACAGAATCTAATTATGTTAGCTTATATATGGTTTCGTCAGAACCTCCATAATTGTGATGAAATTTTAGATCCTTAAGTCGACCCACACAAGCTGTAATGCTTGTCTTCTTTTTAAGCTTTTTCAGCCATTCCCTTTCTGACAAAATATTTGAACATGATCTGACATGATGTGGGAACACCAACATTTGCTGTATAGCTTGTTGTGATTCCATAAATCAATTTTGAATATTTGTTCTTTAGTCCTTTAGGAACTACTATATAAATGTTAGAAAAATCAATTAACTTTCGAATTATACAATCCACAATTAAAGGACTTTCTGAAAATTGAAAATTATTTCTAATTATCCAATCCGGAAGTTTTCTATAATATACATTTCTATATATTTAGATTTCACAATTCATAAAAGATAAAAGGAGAATTTTCATATTCATTTCGAATTGAGGAGGAAAAATTTGCCATTTTAGTAATGGGCCTTGTATAGTCGTTTAGAGTAGCCCAAATGCTGAATCAGCTTGCAGAAGAGGGATGGCAGAATGTTTGAGAGTTGATGATAAAATTGTTGAATGCTCGTTTTTTCCACATCAAATGAAGACTTTTGTTAGCCAATACTTTATTTTATTAATTATTTACAAATTCATTTTAAAAGTATAAAATTATTTGATAAAATCTAATTTTACTAGTTAATTATAACTTTTACATTTGTTTTCGATAAGTTAATACGATAAAATTATTTTTTTATAGTTTTTAATTAGCTATCATTTCACTGTAAAAAAAACTTATCATTTATTTTTATCAAACAAACCCATAGGGCAAAAACTTGGTCACGAAGGGAGTTAATTAGGGATTTTTGGTATGCTTTTATTAATTGAGGAGTGGAGCGGTTAATTTGCCTAATAATCAGTGACCAATTCTAATTCGTTTTTAAAATATTTTTTTATTAATTCATCAAATGAATAGGTTAAGAAAAGTTCAAATTTTTAAAGCTCCCATATATAAAGTACGTTAGGATTAGGAGTAAAAATGAGTTTGATTGAGTTTTTTTTCTTCTTTCTTCTTACATGGATGTCTCACAATTCAAGTTATATGTAAGATATGAGTCCATATTAATTAAATGTTTGTAAGCCTAATTTAACAGTGTTATAAGATTGAGTTACACTTTTAATTTAATTTTTCTGAGATTTTTGAGCACTCCCTTGAAGAAAACATGAATTAAGGTAATACAACTAATCTTGATTTCCTACTTTAAAAAGAATTGAAAATTTGTGAGGATGTAATATTGAGAGTTTATATTCTAAAATAGACACATGTGAATTTAATTTATGATTGTATTGTTGTTAAATTATTATTTGATTTTTTTAGATGATTAACTGTAAGTACTATGATATATTATATATTATATGTTTATAGGTTAAATAACTAATGAAGAAATTGTTTTACATAAAACAGGGTTTTGTTTTTGTTTAATTGTAATAAAACTCTAAAAGTTTGTATGTTTATTTCGTTTAAGTGATTGTACGTCGTTAAAGAAAAAATTTCATCAGTCAAGCTATGGATGTAGCTTAAGCCATGATAACTCATGTATGAGAGATTTCATATATTTTTTTTCTAACTTTATAAGTTGGTTGTTCTGACAATGAATGACTACTCAAATAGGAGAAAAGTATTCAATAATCTCTATTCTTTTAAGAGTTTGATTGTAAAGAACAATGTGCGTAACTAACTACATGTGAACACTCAAGTATAAGGAACAAAAAGAGTTACTCTCATTTAATTTTTGTAACACTGATGCTACTAAAAACTTAAAATATTTTTGTGAATGCATTTCTTTTTCATCATAACTGAAAATGGTCATTTATTTTATCAACTAAATCTGACACAGAGTAAATTCATTTCCATTGTTAAGAACCTGTAAAGATAATTCAATACTTAATAATTATTCAAAATACATCTGAAAAATAGAAAACAATGTGTTCCCCACGTAATTCTCTTCATGGTTGTGCATTCAAACTATTATCTACAACATTATTTATTCATATATAACATAATTATTATAAGCATAAACTACACCCACAAAGTAAACTCACTGAAAAAACACGTAATAACTAAAAATAATAAAACACATTGTGCCTCCATCTTTCAATAACACATTTAAATAGAAATTACTATTGCATCATCCAACAACAATGAATCTACATCTAGTCTTAGCCAAATAGGTTTAGTCAACATTATAATAATCTTCGCACATATAAGTGTCGCTTCCCACAACTCTTTGAGAATTTTTCACTGGACAAGTACATCCCCATCACTTTCCAGAAGAACTTCACCGGAAAAGTACACACTTTCCACCACTCTCCCATAGAGCTTCACTGAACAAGTGCACAATGCTATTCCCCACCACTCTTTCAGAAAGCTTCATTGGGTAAATACACAATGCTACTCCCTATCACTCTTTTAGAAGGCTTTCTCGGGCAAGTACACTTTCAAAACTGTTATATTGAGTCCCCTCACCTCTAACTGAGTCATATCTTTCTCATTCGTACGATCACGTCACATATACAAGCATCCCATTTATAATAACACTTACTCTATTATAGAATAACCACGTAACTTACATATCATTACTTCATACAACATAAACATCACATAATATCTTTCAACATATTTTAACTCAAAATATGTTATCAAACCAACAATATCACTACACATGATTTCACACCGTATTTCATCGAATGTAATGGTCTCAACATAAAACATTACTTATATCACAGAATCACATGATGTAACTAGGTAAGCAAAATTCTGATACAGCTCGACCAAGATCGATCACAACTCGGCTAAGGTTGGCAGCAACTTGGCTAAAGCAGGCCACAACTTCGCCAAGGTAGGTCGCAACTCGTCATAACTCTTAAACAAGTCGATAAGATCTTTAATAACTCAATCGAGGTCTTAAACAAGTTAGGCGAGGACTTCAATAGCTCGACAAAAGTTTCAAATAAAATCGAGGTCTTAAACAAGTCGACTAATGTTAGCACAATTCAATCCATGTTTAATAAAATAATTTTGTCAAGGTCTAGAATAGCTCAGCCAAGTCAAAACATAGATCGATCAAGTTTTGAAATACTCAACCAGTTCACCTATAACTTGACAAGGCTTGAAAACAGATCGATCGAGTTTAAATATAACTCAACCAAAATTCCTGTGAAACACTCATTTTCTGTTGTTAAATCACTGTAATTTCTTGTATGCTAAAAATAATCTATTATTACTAGAAGAAAAACCTAATAAGAGATAGAGGGTAGTTCTCCTTAAACTTTACCAATTTCTAACAGTAAAATATTTTGCATAATTATACTCACCAGGAATGATGAACTTTCTATCATGCTGCTATCATCTAAGCTATCATAGTAGTAATGGGTTGACAGGTCAACCTATCAAATAAAACTCAATTATCTATTTGAATAAAGAAGAGGTTGAGATAATTGTTTCTCTTTTAAAATAATAAACACACATAGTTCAAACAATCATCATTATTTCTAGAATTTTCTTTAGTTCTTGTTTCACTTAAAACTTAATGAATTTTACGAAAAGATTTTAGGAGGTATGATGCATGTGACATGAATTATGAAGAACGAGAATAGAAATTTATGAGAAATCACAAATAAGTAAATAAGTGATAAATGTACTGTAATGAAATATAGGTGAATGATAAATATTAACATGATAACAAGTGAATGATTGATAATGATGGATTTACTATTAAAAAAAAGTAGTATTATTCTAAGCATTTAGTTATTTAAATACTCAGATTTCACCGATATCCTAATAACTCAAATAAGAGATGAAATGTTAGCAAAATTTCATTGAGATGTGTTACATTTGAATACAGAAAATAGTAATAAAACAAAAATTGAATAATAATTTATCGGTTTATTTATATTGTCTTTACTTTTTACTTTATAATTACAAAATCAACCTTTTTATTTTATTTTCAAATGTTTAGGAAATAGTAAAAACATTCCTTACTCTTGAAAAACATATTTAAAAATGGAAATAAATTAAAGTAATGTGATAATTCTGAAGTAAAAAAGTAAAAAGAAAAAAGAAAAATTAAGGTATGAAACTTTCTTCGGTTAATTATATTTTTTTTATCTAATTTAAATTTAAAACTTTTGCTTGCTGTTTTTGTTTTTCAGTAAAAATATTCATTATATAACTGATAGCTTGAAACTAAATCTTTTGTAGAAATAATTAGAACGGGTTTTGAATAAAGCTTTCACCATTAACACAGTGAAAAATGGAATTGTTGATAATGTGTTTAATGAAACTACCTGTTACCATTATAAACTAACTATCAGTTCGAAACTCATAAAACTAACAAAAATAGTAATGTCATTCTAGACACGAACAAATAATGATAAGTATTGAAAATAAAATCAGAATAACTGAAGAATCCTCGGTGTAAAGCATTTTAGCATATGTCTTATGAAGTATTAGATGATTATGCAGTATGAGTTAATGCATAGAAAGTAATAGATGATTAAATATATAAGAGATAAGATTAAGTATAGTCTGTTTTAATTGAGTAAACTTAGAGAATGATTGAAAGAAAAATGTATGTGGAATGATGTTATTGAGAATTGTAATAGCACTTTATGAAAAAGAAAGCATTTTGGCAGTGTGAGTTGTTGTTAGAAATGATAAGGGATGACAACATGATTCCTCCGAAGCAGACCATGTTTCTCAAAGAAAAGGCACTGCAACATTGCTGACCCCTTCAGCTTTCTGGTTTCTGTTTTTCAACTTTATTTCGAAAATGATCAAGTTTCAAATCAATGAAATCATGTTCGGGGTAAGTAACTTGTAGTAGTAGCCGATACTATTTTTGAACACTTATATACTTAGATTACTAATTTCCAATGACTTTAAGTACAAAGAAAGACACATATACAAGTTGCTATAAGAGAAATTAATATTAGAAATCTTTTGTTTCATCGAAGTTCATGCATTTATCTGAGCTAAATAAACCAAAAATTTCTTTTGGATCTACTTTCATTTACCTAAATGTTACCCATTTCCATGCTTCCAATCTTTCCTGATGATTGAAGAAAAAAAGAATAGCTAACTTATTTAAATTCATTCACATTTACAATTTGTTATTCCCGGATAAGACCTCCATGATTGTGTAAACAAATTTCGATTGTGATTTACAATTAATCATAAAAAATAATTTTCTGGGCTATCCTACAACTTGACACACTCCATTAAAACCTACTAAATCAACCTTTTACCTATCTGTTTTCTACTCAACTTACTCCTCCTCATTTTTAAGAATAGTTTTTTCCACAAGTCATTTAGATTATACATAATGCCTTAGTTAAGTGTCTAAATAATATTCCGGACATATATTTACATATTTCACTTTCCCATTACAATCTTCATGTTTTTCTTATTCTCTTCTTATTGTTTTGAATTGATCTTCTAGTTACCTCTTGGTTTCTATTCTCCCCTTCATAAATGCATCATACTTTGTGAAATATTATTGTTATTCAACTCTTATATTTATGACTTTATCTCATTGTTTTTATAACGAGCTTTTATAATCATAGCCTTTTATATTTTTAAAGTCTCATATATATATATAAACTTATTTGAACAAAGAAATAAATCGTTATTATTATTGATATTGTGAATTGTGTTAAGTTTTTGTAAGAATATTTAAGAAATTTGTATTGTTTCTTTGTTTAAGACTTAAGGGTTGGGACAAAAGAGCTTTGTCGTTATGGGTTACCATGAAGAAAAAAGAAGTGTATTAAAAGGGTTCTCCAGCAAATTTTATCCACTCAAAAGGATAACATGATGTGATCACTCTCATCATTGACTTAATAAGATGTATTAAGGAATAATAGCTATGGCCACTGCATACACAAAAGTTAAAATGATTTCAAAAGAAGATGGAGTGAAACATAGGTATATCTTCTATCTGAGCCCCAAAGAAGATATACGCAAAATCAGTCACTGAAGAGGAAATAAAAGTTTTCTCTGCCTGAGGTGATTAACAGATCGGATTCTCGTTAAAACACTATTTAGACCATAAACTAGAAGAAATAAAAATGAAAAAGCTTAATCATATAACTCTTAAAAGAAGAAAAGGAGAGAATAGTTACTGACGAGGGCCAATATTTACTCTTTTATTCTCATTCAGATATAATGAAATTCAGATATATGGAATGTAAGACAATCTCAACATTGTAATTTTAAAAAGTGTCAAACAAAAATCTCAAACATCCTCATCCTTGGTAATGATACCTATAATTATTACTATAATTAAGAATGTGAATGTCAACAGTAATAATTAATAATGAGATAATAGAAATAAGTGAATAGATTAAGTAACCAAACTCCAAAAAAATATCATTATTTTTATTTATGGTCCAAAACTATATATATATATATATATATATATATATATATATATATATATATATATATATATATATATATATTAAAAAGTTGAACTATTCTTGGTCTAATAAATAGACAAATCAAACGAAAAAAAATCATAATCATAGTTAACCATAATATATTAAGAAAATTCCAAATATGAGAAATATTTTTTGTCTAAGAAAAGTCCACTCCTATTAACTTCGGCTGAAAATGAAATAATAAAAAGTATGATGCATGAACATTTTGACGTTTATATTTCATATAATAAAGAAAAAAAATTAGGACTGTAATGAATTTTGTTTCTCAATTTTTTATTTATTTTGTAAAGTAGAGGTTAATAAAATGGAATTTAATAACAAAGAAACATAGAATTTAATAAAATAGAATAATCGATTATTAATTATTCTGACTCTTTGGACAATCTTTTTTGAACATTAGTTTATTTTATTCAATTTTTATTATAACGATATTTAGAAAACTTTGTAAAAGATATTATATTATTATTATTATAATATTTAATGAAAATAATTGGAAATTCAAATATATAAAATATATATTTAATTAAAAAGAAACTTAATTTTAATTTACCCCAAAAAAAGCGCACGTCTATATAACTTTTTTTATTCCAAACACTTCATGGAAGAAGGGATATTTTACGGCATTAAAAGCTTTTTCATCATGATAATCTTTCGGAAAATTAAAAAGCTTTCTATAACGAATAATTTCAACTACCTTGATTTAATGACTCTTTTTTAAATACAAAAATATTCATATAAATATTATATAGAATATAAGATTCAGTTATTAATTTAGGATCTTTACATTATATATTTAATAGATTCTAATAGAATTATTTCAATTTATTTTATTGAATGTTTAGTAAGCAAATATTGTGTTTTAATTGATTCTTTGAATCTCGACAATTGACTAAAATTTGGTTATTATGACTTTAAGTAAGTCGTTACGGTGAAATTGGTTGGTAGAGACGTAGGAAACAATTCCACAGCATTTCGGTTCGAGCTTGAGCAGTGACATCTTATTCTTTATGTTTTTTCACTTTAGAGCATATATTAACTCATAATCGATGGTATCTACAATTTGTTCAAAACCAAAAAATAAAAATTATTATTTCAATACCATACTAATATCAAATATTCTTTTTACCCAAGACTTTGTTACTTTGGGTGAGATGCATGAATCCTTAAAATCAGTGTCTTCTTTATAATCTATTGGTTAATGATGCACGTAAGTATGATGATATTGGGTTATACAACTCTTTTATGTGGATCATTAATATCAGTGGCTATTTTAGTCATTACATTTCAAGAATTAAATAAATTATTGATTTTTTTAATGAATCTTTTTTTTCTGAAATCAAATATATGAAAATGAATGATAAATACAATATTTTACAACAAACTACTTTTCCGTTTTATTCGTCTTATATAAATTATTATAGATATCAATGGTGAAACAAACTTTAAATTGGTTTGAAACATGATTTTCTTGACAAATCTCGAAAACACGACTAAAAACTTGTTAATGCTCTAAAGCATTCAATTCTTTCCGCAAGTATATTGAATAATTTATAGTGTAATAAGTGTTGTATGTATAAAAATTTGACAGAATATACAAAGTTTAAAACTAGCTTGACTTCGAATAAAATAGTAATAAGTGTGAAACATATTTGATTTATGAAAAGAAAGCCTATTTTTATGAATGATAAATACAATATTTTATAACAAAATATTTTCTATTTTATTCATCTTATATAAATTATTATAATATTAATAGTGAAACAAACTTTAATATAATTTGTACAATTGTCAAATTGGTTTGAAATAATGGTTTTCTTAACAAATTCCGATAGCAAGACCAAAAACTTATTGATGTTCTAAAGTAATCAATTTTTTCTGCAAGTATACTGGATAGTTTGTAGTGTAACAAGTGTCGTGTCCATAGAGATTTGACAGAATACAAAATATTTTAAACTAGCTTGACTTCGAATAAAACAGTAACAAGGTGCATGAAAAGTGTGGAAACATATTTGATTTAAGAAAAGAAAGCTATTTTTTCAAAATAGTAAGTTACAAAATAATTTGAGATTAAAAAGGGTTGACTTCAGGATGATAAAGACGTGTTGAAGCCACATTTCACTATTTTTTTTCTCTTTTTTGTAAAGGTTCAATTATAATATATAAAGACGCAAAGAATCATGCCTTGAGAGTTATATTTGAACATAACTCTAGATTCATTCCTGACAGCATAAGATCACCAGAGTTTAGTATGATTCCTGAGTGACTGCTTGAATGAATCACTTGTATTATACTCTATAACCAACTAGAGCCTTAAATTTATTTACAAGCAGAAAGATAATTAGTTGGACCACAACTTTGAACTAATTCCCTTTCAATCCCAAACCAGTGAAATAAGATGAGTGATCAGTTCATCAAACAATAAATATAAAAAAATTTCACAAACATGTAATAAAAACATACTTTGATAGATATAACATCACCAACCTAAGACAGTTCCAAACGGTTACATCTTTGCTTCAACACTTTATGAGATTTAACTCCTCATAATAGACAAAAAGAATACAATACAAGAAGAAATATCATCTCTTAAGACCTCTAATAATATTCTTTAAAAATACAGAGGAAAATGTCTAATAATTTGTACATGCATATGATATTCAATCTATATCACTATTATCAAATAGTTGTAAGAATTATGAAGTACAAAAGAAAACACTAGAAGATTAACAACAATTAGTGGGAGAAATATAACATTCCTAAATACTGAATACTTTCTACAAAAACTCACGGTGGCAGTGTAAGAAGACAGAGCACAATTGGAGGAGCAACGACTTCATCTTGACATCAGTAATCAAGAAGATGAGAGCATTTAGGATATTCGTTTTTTAATACAATTTAATATTTTGAATATATGGAAGGGTTGGTGAGTCAACCTAGCTCACCACAGGTACAACCTAGGTGAATTGAGTTCTTAGTGGATTGGGCCATTTTAGTCTCGTACCAAAATTTGTAAATTTTTTTAATCTAACTCGATTCAAACCCCGTGGTGGGTCAGATTGACTCGTGAGTTTTAATCCATTTTGATGTCTCTATAGTTGATAGTATGAAAAGTGAATGACATATATATTTAATGTATAATCCTTAAATGATAAATGACACTTTAACCACAATGTAACTATATTATAACAATACCATTTTAACTAATCATCAAGATAAATAATCTTATTTTGGACAGTGATAAGTCTTTCAAAACCATGATTAATTAGATATAATATTAAATGAGACATAAATTCAATCTACATAAAATATTGATACCACTCTTAATTTAAAAAATTAAAAATAGTAAATAAGGATTTTTTTTCTTGCAAAGTGTTAAACTTTCTTATTTCTACCTAATTTCAACTCACTTGAATTTATAATAAATTTTTACAGTTTGGATCTATTTTATTTTTATTTTTTGTCTGATCACTAAAAATAAAAGTCAAGGAAAAAAACTAATAAAATAAATTTTATAAGGATACAAATTGTATGGTATGTGTTATTGACCGAACGGTTTAATGGTGGAATGGTTGGGTCCATCTGATATGTCAAGCGCAAGTCAGGCAGAATAAATGATTTTGTTTATGATGAGCCGAAATTGGGCCAACGTCTAAGTTATTTGGGTTGTAAAAGGGCTAACACTTCAATTGTGATTGATGGGCCAATAATTAACATTATTGGGCTGATAATCTAACAGTTAGTAAAATAATAACAGAATAATTAAATATATTGATTGTGGAATAAGAAAAAAGTTTCTAAGCAACAGACCAAGAAGAAGATAAGTTAGTTTTATTGGATCCGTGATAGTTTAAGGTCCATCAGATATCCCATAAATAAAGGGCTAAACCGCAAAGGTACGTAAGTTTGACAGAATTCTGAGTATACAATCTCTATTAAATATTATCATTATTCTCATGTCGATCACTGACTTGAGCGTCAAAGTGCCTTTAACAAGTACCTCTCCCTTGAATTGGACTTGAAGGACTTGGAGTAGGAGATTGAAAGGTTAGATTGCAGGAAGACAAATGCGGAAAGGTTACTCATCCCTATTCGGTAACAAGGCCCAATAGCCTTTAAACGAGAGGCCCATCTCCTTGAGCCCGTGAGAGATAAAAAATATCTCTTGTCTGAGTCTTTGCCAGAGAAGCCATCCTATTCAGATGATAGAGAGAGAGAAAGAGCTCGAGGCTCTTCTGAAGGCTTAGAGAGAGAAGAGAAGGGAAGCTTCACTTGGAGAGCACAAGCATGGACGTTGGGAGAAGAAAAGAAGAAGATCAGCGGAGGACCTTCAATAGAGGTAAGAAAAACACAATCTTTATTTATTCTCTATAATACTGCCTTCTCAATATTTTGTATTACAACTGAAAATGAAAGGGAGAAACTCTATTTATAGAGTTCTTGGGGAAAAGGGGAAAATCATTAAACTAGAAAACCCTAACTAACTAATTAAACCTGATTACTGTATTAGGACAATAATCCAACCGATTATGTTAGTCCCAATAGCCTCCCCTCAAGCTGGATGGTGTATACTCACTAATCCAAGCTTGGGGACGATGGATCTGAACCATACATGATCCGAGCGAACTGGAAGGAGATGTAGAAGATTAACTTGTATATTTTCGCGAACAACGTGGCAATTGAGCTTTATGTGCTTGGTCCTTTCGTGAAAGCTCTGATTATGAGCTATGTGCCTTGCTGATTTATTGTCACAATAGAGAGTAGGAGTCCCAGCTTCCTGAACTTGAAGATCTTGTAAGAGATAATGGATCCAATTTCGCATACAGTGGCTGCTAGAGCACGATACTCTGCTTCGGTAGAGGATCTGGAAACAGTGCTCTGCTTCTTGGATTTCCATGAGATGATGGATGATCCAAGGAAGATGCAAAATCCTGTAGTAGACCTTCTAGTATTGGGACATGTTGGCCAATCTGAATCAATGAAGGCCTTTAGGTGTATTGGAGAGTCAGTTGTAAAAAATAATCCCTCCGAGGGCTTAGATTTTATGTACCTAAGAATATGTTGTACAACCCGATAATGATAGTTAGTGGGAGATTGCATAAACCGAGTTAACAAATTAACAGAGAAACATAAATCAGGTCTAGTATTTGTGAGGTAGAGTAACTTCCTTATCAGTATTCGATAGGAGCTAGGATAATCCAAGTGGTTGTCCATTTTATCCAATGAGCTGATATCACTTAGAAAGGGGGTAGAGCATGGTTTGCATCCCAACATCCCTGTTTCCTCAAGGATGTCTATAACATATTTTCTTTGGCACAAATGAATCCCTTTCTTAGATCTGGCCACCTCCAAGCCTAGGAAGTATTTAAGTTCTCCCAGATTCTTTGTATGGAATCTATTATCCAAGAGACCTTTTATGTGATTGATTTCTGTCATGGAATTCCCTGCCAGTATAATATCATATACATAGACAAGTAAGGTTGTAAAATCTGTAGATGTCTTTTTGATAAAAAGTGAGTGATCTGATTTGGATTGAATATAATTGACAGAAATCAGAAAAGAAGATAACTTTTCAAACTATTGCCTACTAGATTGTTTTAGTCCATATAGAGACTTAGTAAGCCTGCAAACCTGACCTTTTTCATGGACATTAAGACCAGGTGGTGGCTCCATTTAAACCTCTTCATTTAGATCCCCATGTAGGAAGGCATTGTCCACATCAAGTTGATGCAGGAACCAATTATTTGAGGCTGCAAGAGCAATAAGTAATCTAACATTAGTGAGTTTTGCAACAAGGAAGAAGGTGTCCAAATAGTGTATCCCTTCTTGTTGGGTATAGTCTTTTGCTACTAGGCGAGCCTTATATCTCTCTATAGTGCCATCAACGTTTTATTTAGTCTTGTACACCCATCTACAACCAATTGGTGTTTTTCCCGAAGGTAGTTGTGTTAAATACCAGGTATTATTGTCCTGTAAGGCCTTGATCGCTCTCTGCATAGCTTTTGCCCACTCACACAAGTTTTTAGCATCATTATAAGAGTGAGGTTCATTACTCGCAACTATGGCCATAGTATACTTTAAGTGTTTCTCTGACAAAGAATCACAAGACAATAGATCAGAAATGGGATAAGGAGTTTTAAAATTGTTTTTCATAGATAAGGATTGATTAACCTGATGAACATAGTCGTTTAGATACCCTAGAGCCCTTCTAACTCTATTAGATCTCCTGCAACTGGGATTTTCTTCACTATCAACAGTGTTATCGTTGCTACTAGTGTCAATGGCAGTTTGTTGTGTCTGCCTTTGATCATTAGTGTCGGTTTAACAAGTCTCCCATCATCAATAGAATTGTAGCTGCCTAGAAGATCATTAAGAAAGGTAGTTTTGTCTGCCTCTTTATCATTGGTTTCTCTGTTGGTTTGCTGATTTTTGTAGGGAAATATGTCTTCATAAATTCTCTAGTGTTGATGTCAAGCACAATGTAACCTTTGACACCACTCTTGTAACCTAGGAAAATTCCCTTCCTAGCTCTTGGGTAAAGCTAATTTCTGCTGTTTTCAAGAGTGGAAGCAAAGCATAAGCACCCAAAGGTTTTCAAATTCAAGTAAGTGGGAGGAGTATTATAAACAAGGTCATGGGGAGTTTTGTTATATATTGAGAATGGGGGTAGGTAACCTATTTATTAAGTAAACTGCGTGACTGACAACATAGGACCAGTAGACATTAGGCATACTAGATTGAAAAAGAAGGCTACGGGTCACATTAAGGATATGTTGGTGTTTATGCTCCACAACAGAATTCTGTTCAGGAGTTTCAACATAGATTTTTTGATGGTTGATGCCATACAAACCATACAAGTTAACACAATTAATTCATATCCATTATCTGACCTAATGGTTTTGACCATTTTATCAAACTGAGTTTTAACTTTGATAATAAAATTCGGTAGTAAATATCTAGTTTGACCCTTATTGTTCATTAAAAAAGCCCAAGTATGTCTGCTATAGTCATCAACTGTAGTAAGAAAGTACTTATGGCCATTAATAGAAGAAATGGAAAGAGGACCCCATATATCACAGTGAATTATTTCAAAGCATTCAGTGGTCAAAGAAACACTTCTAGGAAAAGGCAATTTATGTTGTTTAGCATAGTGACAAGTATCACAAACAATATCAGGGCTCATTTGCACATAAGGAAAACTTTCACATATTTGTTTAACAGTCTTGTGTCCAGGATGGCCTAACCTATAGTGCCACAAATTTACATCAACTTGTTTATAAGAGAAAACAGACTTTGAAACAAAATTTTGGTTCAGATTGGGAAAAGCTTGTAGATAATAGAGACCTTTGTAAGGATTAGCACACCCAATCATCTTCAATGTAGAATTCTCCCTTATCTGACAAACCTTAGACGAAAAAGTTAGGTTGCAGTTTAAGTCTTTGATAAGACTTTGGACAGAAATAAGGTGAAAGGAAATATCAGGAATATATAGGACATTAAAAAGAATAAAATCTTTAGAGAATTGAACAGTCCCTGCATGTTCAGTAGTGATAACAGAGTTATTTGGGAGTCTAACAAAAATGGGCTTAATTTTATAAAAAGTGGCAAAGTTGTTTTTCTCATGGGTCACATGATCAGTGGTCCCGGTGTCAATAATCCTAGAAAAGTTACCTTGTTTGTCTTCTGTGTTATTTCTCTGTATCTGGTTGATCATATGAGTAGATTCATCAACCTATTCTATCATTTTGAGAAGTTTCTACATCTGTTCTACGACAAAAGAGCTGAAGGCAGCACTGGTGCTGCCCTGATGAGTGGCTTGAACACTGTGTGGGCCAGAACTGCTCTGGCAGACATTGGTTGAATTCCAGTCAACCTTTTTGTCTTGATTGCTGTCATTTTTCTTATACCAAGGTGGGTAACCGTGCTTGGAATAACATTCATCCACAGTATGATTCATCTTGTTGTAGTAGGAACATTGTTTTCCATAGTTAGGATTCCTTCCTCTTCCTCTTCCTTGGCCACGCGATCCAGCATCACGCCCTTGGTTTTTCTAGGTCTGGTCAGGTCTTCAATTGTTGTTTTTGTCAGCAACATTGGCTAGAACTTTAGTCTCAGCAGTCTAGTTATGGTTGATAGTGCCAGAATCTGGTTTTTCTTATCTTTCTTGCTGCATTATGAGTGAGAAAACACAATTGATGTTGGGGAGGGGATCCATTAAGAGGATTTGAGTTCTCACAATGTTGTAGGTATCATTCAGCCCCTTTAAGAAACATATAACATGTTCTATTTCTCTGTATTTCAGAGAAATCTTTGAGAGTTCACAATTGCAAGGGATGTCACACGTACAGCTGGGTATGGGTCTAAGGAATTCCAATTCTTCCCAAAGAATCTTTAAATCAGTGAAAAACTGGCTAACACTTCTTTCTCCCTGTTTGATTGAATAAATGTCTTGAAGTAAGTCAGAAATCTTAAAGTAGTCACCTTTAGAGAATCTTTCCTTCAATTCATCCCATAACTCTTTGGCTTCTTCAACATATATCACACTTTCTGCAATTTGTGGAGAAAGTGTCTTTATAATCCAGGAAAGAACCATCATATTGCATCTTTCCCATGCATCGAATAAAACCTCACTTCTTTGAGGTTTCTTGATTGACCCATCAATGAACTTTATCTTATTTTTGGAAAGAAGAGCTCTTCTCATGCTTCTGCTCCACGAAGAGTAATTAGTCTCACTTAGGACTTGAGAGATGAGGGTAAGTCCTGGATTCTCCCCAGGATGCAGATAGAAAGGACTTGCAGGATTTATGGATTGATCCATGTGATCCATTGCAGCAAAAAGCAAGAAGATACCAAGAAAGGAACCAAGAAACAATAGGAAAGAATTATGGGGCAGCGGAAGCAGAGCAGGTATTAAACCTGCTCTGATACCATATTCGGTAACAATGCCTAATAGCCTTTAAACGAGAGGCCCATCTCCTTGAGCATGCGAAAGATAAAAAATATCTCTTGCCTCAGTTTTTGCAGAGAAGCCATCCTTTTCAGATGATAGAGAGAGAAAGAGCTCGAGGCTCTTCTGAAGGCTTAGAGAGAGAAGAGAAGAGAAGCTTCACTTGGAGCGCACAAGCATGGACGTTGGGAGAAGAAAAGAAGAAGATCAACGGAGGGTCTTCAATCGAGGTAAGAAAAACACAATCTTTATTTATTCTCTATAATACTGCATTCTCAATATTCTGTGTTACAACTAAAAATGAAAGGGAAAAACTCTATTTATAGAATTCTCGAGAAAAAGGAGAAAATCATAAAACTAGAAAACCTTAACTAACTAATTAAACCTGATTACTATACTAGGACAGTAATCCAACCGATTATCTTAGTCCAAATAAGCCCTACACAAATACATAAAGAAAGACAAATTAAAAGGCTTATAGAAAAAAATTGAAATTTTAGCATCGATTAGACACGACACCATCACAAGTTGATATGAGTTCTTCCGTATAAAGGTGAATTATTATGATGATGTTGTGCTTGGCCATAAATGCTAATTTTCTATCTTTAAAACCTCGGAATCACCAAGGTAATAATGTCAAGCCTCGTATATAACTTTCCTTAAAACAAGGCTTAGTTACCAATGTTCACCATCTCTTGTATTATTGTTGGACACTACGTAATATTCGTTATTGGATACTATAAAATTGAATCAGTGTTTTTGTTTACACATGCAGAGAAATTCAAAACCGAATGGGTCCACTGGCTGCAAGAAGTATCTCTGCTAAAGAGGTTTTGGCAGAGAATAACAGTACTAAGGAGTAACTAACGAAAAAGATGGCTAATCTATAGGGCTTATAAAAAGGGGTCCAAAGTTGTACTCTTAATGACTAGACATCCATTCATATTTGGCTGGCTAGGTTGTCTAAACTCAAATCATTCATTTATTTTTCCTTACTTTAAACAAAAAAGAGAGAAAAAAATATATAGAGAGAAAGGACAAATCAAAGTTAATTAATGGCATTTTGCAAATTGAAAATGATTACATTGCTTTGCTGCTGATTCTGTGTTAGGGTACATATGCGTTTCAAGTGATATAACTCCTTCAAAAAGGAGCATTTAGCTACTTGTAATTAGACTGAACAGAAGATGTAATAATATTGATGGATGGTGAAAAGCAGAGATATATTATTACCAGCATTTTAACCTGGTACAACATGGAATTGTCTGCCAAAAATTAGACAAGGAATCCTGGTATAAGACAAAGGAAGAGCCAAAGGTTAAACTCCAAACCTTTGTCACTATTTTTCTGAAATGACTTCCATTGACTGTAGGAAAGGAAAAAAAATAGTAAAAAACATATATTTCTGAAAAAGGAAAAAGAAAGCAATGGTTGATTGCTTAGTGATGTAATTAGAGGATGAAGAGTGTGACAGCTAATGGTGGTTCGTGGAGCAGGGTCATCATGAGTTCATGTTCTCAGGAATTGTACTCACTTAGTAATTCTTCGTTTTCATCTTTGCTTTCAGAGTAGACCCATGGAGAGTGATATAAATTCTCATGTTTTTAGCACTGCAATTTGGTTTTTTTCTTTTTTTCTAAGGGTGTTTTTGGTTTAAGAACACTTGAATCTTTTTCTAAAGGGAGGTTGACGTTGTTGGTGGAATTTGACCAGGTCAGTGTGGGACCCAAAGTAATAGAAAAGAAACTGCATAACTCTTTTTACTTTTCTATATTTTTAAATATAAGATTTTTATATTTCAGAGATTATCAAATATAATGAATTAACATTGTGGTAAGATACAAATTTAAATATAAACGTTATTAAAAAATGATGATAAAGTATAATTTCTATACAATTGTTTTATTCTTATACAATATTTTAAATTCTTATATTGTAATAAAAAATTATCATTCTTAAAAAATAATTAAATCACATTAATTTTGGTAAAAGTAGAAACTACAAATGTAGATATATTTTAAATATTTTTTACGTGATATTTGATTGTTTGCCTCCAGACAAAGAAGATGGAAGTTTGGTAATTACCTGAGTTTATTGAAACGATTTTGTAATAAAAAGTTAGTGAATTCGTAATAATCTTTTTATTAGTACCCATGATCAACAATTTATTTTTTTCATTTTTATTTCTGTTATGAAATGATTTTAACGGGTGCATGCACAGAAAAAAGCACTCACCACCACTTACATGGTTGTACACGGCAAAAAAGTGATGAGAGGTTATAATTTTATCCTTGTATGATTCTTACCCTAGAAAATATCTTACTACAAAGCATTAGTTTAAATTGTTGTTTAGATTATTAGCATGATTAAAAAAGCCTACTTAGGTAAATCTGCTCTGTTTTAAATGTCCTTGCATTTTATTGCTCTTTATAATTTTTTTTCTGCTAAACCTAGCTATACATATATATAATTTCATGACATTAAGGTTTCTGGTTAAGGAATAACATTTAGGTTAATTAGTTAAATCATGTTAAAAATAATTTCATTAAGAAAGAAAGATAATTACAGAGAGATTATGGAAACTATTCTTGTACACGATAATGGCCAGAACAAAAACTTATTAAATAAGTAAAATAAATAAGAACTAAAAAATTATACTTTTCATCATTTGTTGAAAACAGCATAAGCATAATAACATAATTTAAATGGATTCATGAGCACAAATTTCCTTTCTAGCTATCAATTTATTACTTGCGAATCGATGTACAACTTAAGTAGTTTGTTTTGAAAGTAAAACAACGGATTCAAAATAAACAACCTTGTTGGAAATAGACGATGAGAAATTTGATCAAAATAATAGAATTTTTTTACTCCTAATTAAAGTTGATTTTTTTTTTATGATATGTAAAATTCAATTCACTCTATTTAGTTAATTACAAAAAAACCATTTGCATAAAAACAATTATTTTTTATAACTAAATTGAATATTTATTCATGGAAAAGAAATTAATAGATGAATTAGATAAAATTCATCCAGTGAATCCCAATATGGTTTTCTTAATTAATATTAGTGATTTTTCTTTAATTTATTTGTATTATCATCTTAATAAAGAATTATTCAATTCTTTCATTTCACATTAAGGAATTTAATTTAGATGGTGTGAGTGAGATTAGAAGTTATTTCCTTTGTTTGTAAGTAAGAAATATTTAGGTCTTTACACAACTAGTGCAGAAAGGACTTTAGACCGTCTATTATTTTGGGTTTTTAACGTCTGATCCCGATCCGACGTCTTTATGGGTGACGTTAATGAGACGTCAGACTCTACAGGTCCGACGTCTTTATAGACGTCGGGCATGACATTAACCGACGTCTACTACAACTCGTGTCTTTGGGTAGCGTAGTAGCACCTTCTTCCTTTGCTAGTTTCGCCATAAGAAAAGGTTGCATCTTTTGGACCTCTTATGACATTTGAACCGAACACCGAATCTGGGTCCTTACCTAGTTCCATTCCAACCGGCAATGAAAACGAATACGGTGACATGAGAACTAGGCAAGGACCCAGGTTCGGTTTTGGGTTGAAATGCTATAAGACATCCAAAAGACGCAAGCTTTCCTTACGAGGAAACTGGCAAAGGGAGAATGTGCTACTACGCTACCCAAAGACACGAGAAAAACTACACCAAAATACAACGAAAACTCATTTTAATAGGTTCAAATGGAAGATAATCCATTAAAGACTAATTTAATCGAAGTAAAAGTAAGTTTAAACGGTTCAAAAAGAGACAAAACGCACCTAGAAATGCAATGTCGTGGAGAGAAAAGGCGAGAAGGAAGACGATGACGTGCGCGTAACCGCGGGTTCGATTTGATTTAATAGGAACCAAGACATCGGACACAGAGGGCACCAACGTCTATTCTCGCCTAGATGTTGGGGCTCTCACTAATATGACGTCCAAAACAACTTTTCCCCTACCCTGTCAGGCCATTTAGACATCGGATGGCGGGATCAGACGTCTATATGGCGGAAAAAACAACTTTTCACCTACCTGTCAGGCATATAAACGTCGATGATATGGGGCCGACGTCTATAATCGTATATAAACGTTGGGGTGGCGGGATCAGACGTCTATTTGGCGAAAAAAAAAACTTTTCATCTACCTGTCAGACATATACACGTCTGTTAGGAGGGGCACTGACGTCTATAATGTTATAGTCGTCGGTGCCCCCTTTAATAGACGTATATGTGTCCAACTTATTTATGAAAATGCCACCGATCAATAATTTACGTTAATTATTTTGTGGTCCGACGTCTACGGGGTGACGTTAAAAGTCAATTCTGCACTAGTTTTGAGTTATGATTTACTTCATTTTGCAGTCTTTTTAAAATTAAACACAAAAACATTTTTTTTTCATTAAACACAAAATAGAAACTATTATCATGTTGAGTGAAACGATTAAATATAAAAATTAAATTTGAGCTTTTAGGAATGAGATGATTAGAAAAGAATAACTTCCTCATCGGTTAGATTTCATTACTCATCAACAAAGTGATTCATAAGTATGCCAAACGAAAAAAAAATTCATAAGAATGGTTGATTAAAAATGCGTTTAACAATTCAACATCTAACAAGTTATAACTTTGCTTGACTAAATTATTAGTTGATTTACCAAAGTAAGTTTGTTGATACACTACTCTATTTTAGTAGTTTAACTTTTTCAACACTTGGAATGTTTAGTTTGTTTATCTTTCTTTACTTTTAACATGCATTTTTGGAAACAATCTTGAAATATGTTACGATATTTACCCCTCTTATTAGTATCTAACCTATGAGTCTACTTGGAATATGTCATGAGCTATGATGATGAATCAATGGCCTATAAGCTAGCTAGTAAAAGCTTTTGAAAAAAAAAATGAGAATCCCCTAGGAAAAGAACAAAAAGGGGTGGTCATATATATTGTATCTAGCTTGGTCGGGAACATGAAGTTTTTTGGATCATTTGCATTATTGCCCCAGCACATTTCTAACATGTAAACGTAGAAGCTCAACACAAACTGATCACCACATAATAGCTGCCAACCACCTGGTATCTGCAAATCTGATACTTGTGTCTGGTTGGCAGTGTTAGTATCAGGCTAGTTCTAGGTAGGGAAGCATGGCTAAGCTCTGTTGTTTAAAGTATGTTAGATTGATAGGATCTGATATAGAATTCTGAGTTTCTTTGAGTGTTGGATCTTAATACATTGGATATTTCTTTTATACGAGTTAGAGCATGCCAAGTACAAATATGAAATTTTTTGAAGTTATATATATATATATATATATTCATTTTTTGACTTCTTCTAAGTCTAAATTCCTTACCACATATATTGTATGATTATTGTTAGTATTTTCATATGTTCCAATCAGTGAAATTCATTTTTGATTCATGAAGATACATGTCTAGATCAGCAAGGGGTGGAAGAGTTAATGTATAGTGTAAAAACTTCAACAAGCACCATAATGTGTTAAGGACATCTCCGGGAGTCATGGACCATCACACAAAGTTGTCTATCTATTTTGTACCAATCTTTCTTTTCAGTGTCTTGTTTCCTTTTATTCTTTGATTTGATCATAAACATGAAGACGGAATTTCTTTTTCCCATCCTCAATCTTTCATTGTTTCCTTTTTGCTGCAATTGCAAATCGGTATATTAATTTGATTTGATCGTGGCTATGCTAATTAATCGGAATACGTATGTACGGGTATAATTATTAGCAGCGCCTCACTTCAGACGAGAATTTACCAGAAGGGAAAGATTTTTCTCTACATCACTTTCTCTCAATATATATAGATCTTATGCGTGTGATTCAATCTTTAAAACACTATATGCCCACTTTCTACATCATTATCCATTTGAATATTATGTTGCTGAGATAATTACCATACATATGCCACAATCTAACCTAATCATTATAGCTCATTACTATGAATTTGTCTGCTTTCATGTGTAGGTAGTTTCAAAACATGGTTTTGTACATACAAAAGAATTAAAAGGGGAAGAAAGAAAGAAGATGAAATCTATATATCGTCTTCGAAATTCTTTTGAGTAAAGTTAACCCTTGAGGGCTAATCGAAATGTAATATATGTGTATCACTTTTATTAAAAGGTAACTGGTTGTAAGTTGGGGGGGTCAGGCAGCATGATTATAGCCATTTGTCAATTCATGCATGGACATGTACTCTCAAACCTGACATTGTTTTGAGCTGAAAATTTCTAAACAGGGGTCAAAGGTATCTCTGCAGCTGCTGCTTACATTTTATAGCAAACTTTCACAAGAGTCTCAAATTAATATTAACAATTACTTTTTCTACCAAATTATTCTGCCCATGTATTCTATATATCTCACTAACAATAATTACACCCAATTTATACTGCACCACTACGGCACTTACAACAGATAACACTAAAAAATAAGCCATTAAAGTATCAAACCCTATACTGTGGGTCATTATTACTTTGAAACAGTACTGCGGATAATAACCAAGTTGATCAGTGGACTGGATTAATCTTACTGATAGAGATAGAATCTGGATTCACCAATTTTCTGCATAAAATTTCAAATCTTATTAAAAAACACCAAAAGCAACTGGAAGAATTACCAGAGTTTTTGTTTATGTATGTAATATATAAAGAAAAGTCCTAAAAATCAAGCAATATTTGGACTATGAGCACCAAGTCGCCGACTAATGAGTAAGCGATTTCTAATCGGCTCCCACTGGATTAGACAAAATCAAGAAAAGAGGGTCCAACACAAACCATTACCAAGTAACAATAATGCCTATTGGGAAAAATGATGATTGGTGAGATTGTATTATTGATGATTCCATACCCAATATAATTGCACAAACAAGCATCTTTTTTCCTATCTACAGAAACACGTACGTAGAGTACAAGGTAGAAATACAAATACGAGAGAAATGGAGGAGGAGAAGAAAAGCACCTTCAAAAGGGCCCACACTCTGTCCTCTCAAAAGACCACAAGACGTGATTTTCATCTTTCTCCACTGCACCAACTCATTCCTTCTCTCACTCACTCCCTCACCCTCTTATTTCTTCCCTAAACTCCATATCCATCACTATATATATATATCTTTCCCCGTAGCATACATAGTAACCGATCAACCATGTCTACCCAGATTCAAAACGTTTCCTCTCACCATGGTTCCTCCTCCTCATCTTTATCGCAACACCCTCCCTCCAATCACCAACCGCTCAGCCGTTATGAGTCACAAAAACGGCGAGACTGGAACACCTTCGGGCAGTACCTGAAGAATCAGAGTCCCCCAGTTGCTCTCTCACAGTGCAACTTCAACCATGTGCTGGATTTCCTTCGTTACCTTGATCAATTCGGAAAGACCAAGGTCCACTTGCACGGTTGCATCTTCTTCGGTCAACCTACCCCTCCTGCACCTTGTGCCTGCCCTCTCAGACAGGCATGGGGCAGTCTCGATGCCCTCATCGGCCGCCTTCGTGCCGCCTATGAAGAGCACGGTGGCTCGCCGGAGACTAATCCCTTTGGAGGCGGAGCTATTCGCGTGTACCTTCGTGAGGTGAAGGAGTGTCAAGCAAAGGCCAGAGGGATCCCATATAAGAAAAAGAAGAAGAAGAGAAACACAATCATTAAGGGGACTCAGAGTGCAAAAGATATTGAGCAACAAGCTTCTTGAGCCAATATATATCTATATATCCATATATGGACGGTAAATTTTTCATATTATATACGACGCACATGATTGTTGATTTATATATATGTTTAATTTTGATTCATGAAAGCCCCAAAACCCTTTAGAATATTGAATTACAAAACTAACTCGCGGCTTGATTACATCCATTAATATGGAACAGGTTATTATAGGGAAATTGGAAGCCTTTACAAAACAAGATAAAAAACTTGGAGTTTGCGTAGATGCTATTTGTAGCTTACAAAACCCTAGAAGCAGAATAAAAACCCTAATATTTCATTGTCGATCGGAAAGGGTTGGCCGAAACATATTTTACTGGCTAAGACAGTAAGAGTAATGATTAGAATAGAAAGAATAGTGTTTCTCTCCTCCTCCTCTCCTTCTTTCTCTCTCCTATCATTCAAAACACTGTTATTGCAGTTTCCTAATTAAATACTCTCAGGTGTTTGCTTTATGCGAAATTTGACCCTTTTGTGATTCTGCGAGATTTCTTGTGCTCCCCATGGATGTGTGAGCTTGATCTATATATCATACGTTGCATGTGATTACATACACAATCTGACGTAGTTAAAGGCTACAAGAGATTAAAGAAATACATATTCATATTTTTATTAATGACAAACAATTCTCCTTCGACACAGAAATTGGTGGTTTAACAGCATAAACTTAATTATTTTTCCACACACATTTATTCAATGTTGGCCATTCTTTTATTAATGGTTATTTGTCTGTGCATGTGAAGAGACAAGTGGCCTTGGACATGCCCTTTTTGTTTGTCTTGTGACTTTCTCTAGATTGTTATATACTACTTAATTGTCTCTTATTAGTGGAAGCTGACTCCAGTACTTTGTCATAGTTATCTAATGATGTCTGTATTTCTTAACAGCGTGATATGATAGAGCTCAAAAAATGCAAAAAGGAATTATTTTCTAAAGCAGAAAAGAATGAAAGAGAAAGTGAAATGGTACATTTGTTTTTATTAAATTAACAAAAAGGAAACAAAAAAGTAGCGTAGATAGATAAATAACTCGATAACCGATCACTTAAACTTATCTGAGGTTTGTGAGGGGAAGGATAATTAATATTCAAGTCCGGTGTTTATGTTCAAGCTTTATATGTGTACATGGATATACCAACAAAGGCTTCAATAATTTGTTGGCCCTACCAGAAATGTCCATTTGTCTCTAAAATAACTCTGACAAAGATCATGTTTATCACAGGGAAAGTAAGTTATTAAGGATTGTGTTAGAAAAAGAGAAAGTAATATTTCACTTTAGGGCTCATTATCCAGAAACAAGAATTATATTTTAATATATATATATATATATATATATATATATATATATATATATATATATATATATATATATATATATATATATATATATATTAAAAGTATAGGATTAATAGTGACTCTCCCTAGATAAGTTTTAGTGTTTTTTTGTAAGATAAAGAAACAGACGTTCATTTACACATGGATATCAATTAATGGAGACACACCTCTTGCTCTAGCTTGGTCATTTTATCAATAATACTATTTTGTTTGCTTCTAAAAGAAATTAATAGGTACATATTGCCTCATTTTTAGTGCTTCTCCTTCTATCGTTTTGAACCATGCTTTCTTACACGAAATTACTTTCGCAGTCCGAGTTTTAGAATTCAATTTTCTAAAATCATAATCAGACCAAATTATAACAAGAAGGTTGAATATTATTCTCTGTTTTCTTTGTTTTCTTCACTGGTCTTTTTTAAATACATACACGTTTATATGTTTTATAGATTGAAAAGTGATTGTAGATTCTTAAATATTTTAGCTAAATATTTGATTAAACATTTGTCAACACATTAGTTGCTTCTTGTCTTCGTGATCATGCTCATTATCATATCGACATCAGATATAAGATTGAAAGTTAGATATTTCTCCACCATAATTTGTTCTTGAGTTCATGCCAAGTAGTCAATAATCCAATGTCCTATAACCTCATCCATATTCCACTGTTTTGTAGATAATAAGCTAGTCCCTTAAGCATATGATCACGGACTCAACTTCTAAAAATATTTTCTTGGAAATGTTCACCCCTTAAATGGATCTTGGTACCTTGAGACATAATTCACTTCACACTCTCTTTATTATGTCGTCCTAAAACAACATTTGGGTGTTTCTAGGATGCAGAAAATGACCAATCATGTCAATGTGGTGCAATATCTTTTAAGATCTCCGAAACGGCGCCCAATTCTGACTTTCTTCCTTTATTTCTTGAAGTTTCTCATCTGGAACTTGTATTAGGCAACTCACAGCTGCATTTCGTGGTCAAAATGTTCCTCAATAAAAGTTTGCTAGCTCATGAATAATTAGAAGTCCAAACAATTGTTTTCATTAGGGATGATGACAAGGATGGAACTTTTAAAAGTTCCATTCTGTTTTAAATTTATATTACTTAAATTGATCGAATTGTTTTAATCTAGTTTAAATTTGGATTTAAATTAGATTAAATTCATATCCATTTAATTGGAATAAAATTGAGGTTATTATGTGTGGTAAACTTAAATTAAATTTTATTTAAATTAATTCATAGTTGCTATTTTTACTAGATAATTAAGACATTTTTAAGATTAAATTATTAATTTTGACAGAGAAATCATGGATTATAACAGCACAGTTGTTTAAATGTTTAATAATTCTAATTGATTTTTTTTCTTTGTATATCAATTTTCTCGTTACTTATATTTTTTAAGCAATTTTTTTTCTTATCATGATCATATAAAAGACGTGTCATATATGCTTATATTATCTGCGCATTTTTAATACGTCTTATTACTTAATAGAATTTTATCATTTCCTCTAATATTATTCTTTAAAAAGAAAGTTGTCTTATAAATAAGACTATTTTTTATATATACTTTTTTTTAATTAGAAAAGGAATATTTATAAATGTAGTATTTAGAGTACTTTAACTTGTATACATTTATGAAATTATAGGTCGTGTTATAGAAGAGGAAACATGTACTTGAACTCTCCTAGTGTATTCTAAGTACTTCTAAAGTCTACCAATACGCACAAAAGTAGGTTGTCAACAAAATACTATCATAAAACACACATTACCCTTTTAGAGTCCATAAAACACAAATTATCCTTTTAGAGTTATTTTATAATGACAACGAAATCTTATCTGCTTATACACTAATGTTGTGTTGATATTATGAACAGATGTTCATCCTTCATGGTCTCAGTTAATCATATTATAGACTTGTTTGATAGAGTTGTTGTTTCCTTACCTTTACAATTGCTAGATATTTCTCTTTTGTGCTATAATTGATAATACTTGACAATGTCTTGATCTTAATCTAAACTAAATACACATTTACATTTTACATATAAAATAAAACACATATAAAAACAAAAACTCAGTCTTGACTAAACTAGATTAACATTGGTTTTTGGACTTTTTAAAAATCCAATCTTAGATCATTTAAAATAAATTTAAATTATTTGGATGGAAGTTATTATGTAGTGAATATATTTGGATTTTTTTAATTTTTATTTTATATATAAATATTATTATGTATTATTATTTTTTTTATATATGACAAAAGAGGAACATTTAGGTATTTAAACTCTTTTACAAAAGCAATCTTACGTACGACAAAGCATAAAAAAAAAGCTAAAAAAATACAAAATTACAACTACATAAAACTTTGGTACAGAGAACCCTACTCCTCCCATATATTATCATTTTAATAAATCCCTACAAAACTTACCTAGTGGAACGTATCAAAACCTATACAATTCATGATTTGAATTAGAAGGTACAATATTTTGTTTCCCATATTGCAGGTTCTATTTCTAAATTCTAAAAAAATTAGGTTTTGCAGTGGTAGCTCCATCTGTTCTACAAATTGTATTTTTGCATTCTGACCTTTTTCTACACCTTTCATCTAAGATTTTGTTCTTCTATTATTTGTTTTCAACTCTTCTTTTCATATGAGAGTCTTGTTACACTCACTCCTATTGCACTAACATAGTATTGTACCCTTTTAGAATGGCACGAAACTGCTACATTATACAATAAAAACACTCTAAACTATAGAGTCTTAGAGAAAAGTTAGAGCATGCAACAGAGAAAAAGAAAACCCCCACTAACGGTGCTAAGTATATCATTTTATCATTTTAACCTACTGTAGATATTTATCAAAAGACACGACAAAATGGTATTGAAACATGCATTCATACCCTGTTATTATTATGCATTTTCAAGGGTCCAGTTTAAGTAAACATGTATGTGTGTGTTTATGCATATGCTCTGCCTTATCATCTTTAAAATCACCTGCACAATATGCTAGGCAGTAGCCATTACAAGTTTCCAAAACTTATTTTCCCTATCCGTTTATTCCACCCCCTAATTTTTTCCTCTCCCAATCTCAATTCATAGCCTTGTATCTAATGTTGGTAGAGAGAACGTTTTCTACATTTTTACTCCTTGTTCTTGTGTTTTTTACTCCTTGTTCTTATGCTTCCCTATGATCAATGTTATGTCATTTTTCTAAGACTATTCATATTATATCAGAGACTTAAAAAAAATAATTACTCGCTGACCACAACCATAAGATTTGTAAGTATGATTTAATGCAAGGATAGATTAGTAAGATGATCAGGGACCTCAAACATGTTATTGGTCAAATCTGGAACATGAAAGTTTTGGATATTTACTACTTCTCGATACTCAAAACTTAATTTGTGCTAAGTAAACGCTTTTACTATATCTATTTTAGTATTCCTAAAAATGATTATTTCTATACATCCATTCTCGTTGGGGTGGATAAAAAACATCTGGTTTTGATACTTTCAACATTTATAGACACATCCCACTTTGAAAAAATAATTTTTTTTTGGTATTGGTGATTTTTCAATCTGGTTGTGTAGAATGAAGAATTGTTGGTTATCATAAGGAGGTCAAGCACTGATGATGGTTATGAGTGAAGGATGGAAAGAGAAAAAACAAATAAGGGTAAATCGAGAAAGACCAGGGAAATGAAAAAAAGAAGAAGAAAAATTAACCATTGATTTAAATTCTCCAAATCTTAACAATTGTGAAAGGCTTACTTATGATGAGAAGAGATATGTCTAACTTTGTCACTGTAGATAAGAAATATTATGTATTAATGAGTTTGATGCAATTGATGCAATTGTGATAAGAAATGGTTGATTTGTTGGTACAATAAAGGAAAAAAGTTTTGTATTTTGTCTACAGTCTTCCCATATTCTCCTTAAGAAAATTACTTTGTTGAGGGTTGAACCACTGTTTCTTTCTTTTTGAAGTCCATAAGTATAACCTTTAGTCTTCAATTGTAAAGTCCTTAGAATTTTGACATGGAAAGTATAGTCAAAAAGACACATTTCTTGTTGTTTAGCTTTCTTTGGGAACTTTAACAAAAATAAGCACTTTAATTAACGTGGTTCAATAAAAGTCTTCTCCCACTAAATGGGATCTTATTCTATATTGCCTTTTTAGACATATATTCAAAGGGACCCAAACATATGTGTATCAATTCCAACACTTATTTAGCTTTCTATCCTATTTCCATTGAAAATGGTTGGAAGTAATGCTTGCTAATACAAATGATTTGATTTTTCTTCAATCGTTCCTACCGAAAACACCTTTGTTTACACTCTTGATCTTCTACTCTTTAACTAATAATTTATTGCTTCCTAAACTTTCCCTAGTTCTAACTATTTTGTTTTTTAGGAGGTTTCCTAGCATCTCTTGTTCATGAATAAAAACATTATTTAACGTCAGTTCTACAAATATAAGTTACTTAAATTTAAAGAGTTATTTATAAATTGAAGAAAGTTCTTTATAAATTAAAGGAACTTGTTTATAATTTGAAGAACTCTGGCTTTACATGACAATCTCTTTAATTTATATATATATATATATATATATATATATATATATATATATATATATATATATATATATTGAATTTTAAACAGATTTTATAAGAAATTTATTATTGAAGATAATTTTAGAAACCAACTCCTACATGTAAAAATTAGTTAAGACACTTACATAAATTCCACAGACAGATTTAAGTTTCATATACATCTTCTTATACATAAAATTTAAGTACAAACTTAAACCAGATAAAAAAACATTTTTATGATTTACTATGTCAATACTTTTATGCTATTTTATACTCTCTTTTTTGTCATAAAATATATTTATATAGATTTATAAACAAATTACTTGAAGAATAATGGAGACTACTTTACTAGTACTCAAACTAAGGTCCAAAAATCTAAAATTAATAAATAAAATCCACATAAAAATCCGAAACTAAAAGAAATCCATGTTCTATGATTCAAGAATTTGAACCTTTTACATCACAAGGTTTTATGTGTCTGCTGTTGTTAAAAATAATAGCCTCCACTTTTGTTGGCGTATGTCTGAGCATGAATTCTGAAGCACCTTGTTTCGTTGTGAAACAAATTGAAGGCTTCTCTCATCTTGTTCACGTGTGTGTGAGCTTGAAGTTTTAGTCCTTTTGTCATTCTAGTATGATTAGAATGCACTGTTAGCATGAGTTCTGACGGCATCTTTCTTTTGTTGTCAGAAATACACAATATTCATATTTTATCTTTTATTAAGTGATTTTAAATATTAATTTAATTTTATAAAATCAATTTATAAAGTAAAACGTGTACTTATATATTAATATGAAACTTGAAAATTAATCATAATATAATAATAATGATACGATAAATTTAATAAATAATAAACATCACTCAATTAGGTTTTGATAGTTTCTCATACATATTAAAAAAAAATTTAAATTTAATTCAATTTTATAAAAAAACTTATGTAAAATTTGTATCAAATTTGTTTTATCTATAATGTATATAGAATTTTCAATAATATTAAATCTTTTGTTTTGATTTGTAATTGACTCACAGAAAATCTATTAAATATGAAATCTCCAAATAATATTAAATTTTTTGTTTTGATTTGTAATTGACTCAAAAAAATCCATTGTGAAATTTTGTTTTGGAACTTGAAACAGCAGTTAGCATAGCATTATGCATGATTCATTAGCCTCTATGACCTTTTCATCTTGGTCTTAGACTCTTTCCCCAAGATTTTACCAGTGATGTTAGAAGGGTTTGATGTTGTTGGAACTTGAAACATGAAACTTGAAACTTGAACTAGCATATGCATAAAAGAAATTACTCATGTGTCGTGTGCATGAATCGTGATACATCCAAAGGCTAATAAAGCTAATGGAAATCGCTACGATTATCAGAGACATGTGGATAACAATAATATTTCAAAATTTGTTTTTGTTGCTTAACCATTTCACTTTGTTTTGACTGTTGTTTGCATGCAGGGCCATACGAAGGAGTTATTGGATAGAGCAGATTTGGCACTTTGAGAAAAGCACGTCCTAAGAAGTATGATCTCTCTTGGATAAAAAATTATTACAGAAAATCGCTGTGATATTAACAGAATAATCATTTTTAGCAATCTTAAATGTGTGTTAGAGATGTACAACCTTGTAACTTTTCTAACATATATGAGATCTCTTCCCCAAAATAGAAACAAAGACAATGACTACCTTCATAGTGTTGCATTAGTTTTTCCATATTCAGCATTACGCAAATATATATTTAGGCATTATATTGAAATAGGTGGAATTCGAACATTTGGACTAGTAGTGTTAGCATGCTGTCTCTTTATCATCCTATGAACTTTCTTGGACTTGGACTACTGAAAACGCGAAATGTAACCTTAAGCAGAGTAGAAAAAGTAATGCTTTGAAACAAAGTGTTAAGTTGAAACTTAGAACACCACAGACAAAAATTTTATAGTATACAATTTTTGTTGGAAAATATTATTGTTAAAAAATTTTAAGACCGTTTTTATAGTATACAATTTTTTTTAAAGTGAAAACATATATATAGTACAGATTTGAAGTCTATATTAAGAATGTATGGTACATTTTATACTAATAAAAATGTAATAAAAATGTAGTTTTTGAGAGAAGTGTCATTCGGGTAGTACTGGGAAACGGTAATTTTCTCGAAATGGTAATTTTCTCGAACGTGAGCATTTCTTGAACCATTTGCTCTATCAAGGGAATGGAATATTTGTGTTCCCGATTGGGTGGCAAACCTTTAGGAACCTCAAAAACATGAATTGTTCTAAGGTAGCCAATCCTAGGAAGGACGATATCAACACCCGTAACAGGTAGCATATAAGCATAACAATGGAGTGACCTTGAATAACTAAGGGGAGGTGGCGAATGGTTCGACTATACCGTTACCCATTTCACCAGAAAAATATTATAGAGCAAATGGTTCAAGAAATGCTCCGTGATAGGCTCATTCATTCAGCCTAGCACAAAAAAACTTCAGCCGGAAGAGGTTTTCTTTAGGTTACACAAACACCAATAACATCTAAGCCAATTATATAAGGGATCGACACCACTTTCTACCCAAAACCTTAAGGCAATGGGTTAATGGGTCTTTCACTTTTATATACTGCTCTACTTTCTCATTTTTATCCAATGTGGGACTTGGACTCACACTTGGGTAAAGGGTATTCAGGTAAGCAAGTTTCATTAAGATGAACGACGGTTGAAAAGAGCTACTCGTGCACTACAGGAAAAACATTTATTACCGGCGGCTTATTACCGAAGGCCTTCTGGCCTTCGGAAAATGTAATTTACCGAAGGCTTTTCCGAAGGCTTGTGTAGTATGACTTTACCGAAGGGCAATGGCCGTCTGTAATGGACAGGAGTCATTACCGAAGGCAAACGACCCTCGGTAAGTGAATGATGTATATGGAATTAGAAAGTGATAGCTTTCCCTCCCCTCATTTCGCGAAAACTCGTTCTTCCCCAATTTTCAGATTGTGTACCCTAACTCCCTCGACGAACTCACTCACTGGCTTGTGCAGACTGCTTTCCACCCTAAGCACAATCGGGATACGCTTCTTCCCTTCTCCTCCATTATAGGTGAAGTGTCCCATTCTCCCATCTCATTTTGTTTTCCTGTTTCTGTTCTCGATTACGCGTTAATGGTGGAAGCTTTTTTGTTCTAGCGTTTTGCAGTGTTCTGAGCTGAGGAAGGTGGTGGGTGGCTGAGTTGAAGGCTACCATTGTGGAGGGAGGATATTGGAGGACGCGGCATAGACGAGGCGGCGTAACCAGGGCAGTGACACTGCGTGAGAAGGTCTTCCAGTACTGCTTCAGAGGCTATTGAAGGGGCTACCGTCGAGGTCAGTTGTTATTTCGATTGATGAACTTTACAAGCTAAGAAGCATTTGTTCTGAGTTTGTTGAATGTATGCTCTGAAGTTTATTGTGCAATATGATTTGTTATAGAAAATATTGTTCAAAGTAGTCATTTTGATTGCTAATGTGTGTTGATTATGAAAACTGATAACAAATACTGGATCAGAGTAAAATGCTACTGGTACACCTAAAAAGCCAATTTCAATAAGCATAACTAGTGAAATACTCAAGATAACATTAAAGCTGAGTCCTGTTTCACAATTTGGTGTGTCTGTCTCTGTTGAAGCATCTGAAGGTTCGTTATAGAGCATGAACCCATCTGGGTAATGAAAAAACAACTGATCCACTTTGATCCCGCCTTCTTCCACCGTTCCACGCGCGTATTCTATGTCCATTTCCTCAAGCTTCTTCTCCACTGCTCCCATGCTTTGACACTGTTTTCATTCATCACAAAAACCAAACAAACCATGTCAGTTTCCTTTTGTTCAGTCATTTTGTCAAACACACTGTAATTAATTTCAAGTAATGGTATGAAACAAATTTCATTTCACACTGAAACCTTGGCTGGAATGATATGTGATTATCTTTTGGATTATTTTATTTCTTTCTTGGAATGTTGCTGGGGTCCTCTACTTGAAGCAACACTCATGCATTACCCAATCAGTTCTGATTCCTTGAGGAGGTCTGCCTCTATAGTACACCTTGGTATCTTTTCCAGTGGACTTCCCGTAGCCTGCAGGAGTTGGAGAATCATGTCCAAGAGCTTCAAGAGCTTGTGCTGCATTACACAAGACATGTTGAAAACCTAGACAAAGGTGGTTTAAGTTGAGCTGAAAGAGTGTTTCTTGTGAGTTCTGCTCAGCTTTGAAGAGTGGCACGAGATGTGAGAGTAAGGGAAGCTATATATAATGAAAAAACTCAGCCCTGTCAGCACAGTCCATAACAATAAATGAAATAAATTTAAGAGTGAGAAAAAGAAAATGAAAAAAATAAGACATCAAACACTGAAGCGGTGAATATAAATGATGATTACCTGCACCTAAAATTAGGGTTGATGTGTCCCTTTCTAGCTAGGGTGAGACAGGAAGGATAATGAGAGTTTGTTTTCTTGGGATTCAAAAAATGAACCCACTATTCCTGCTTGGATATGGACACTCTGCCCTCTTAAATTATGATGTCAGGTTCTGCTGACATTCTTTTCCTATCAAACTGCAAAATATTTTGGTTTCATTTTAAACCGTGAATGCTATTGTTTCATTTTTAGTATCTGTTTTAGTTTCTGTTTTAGTTTCTGTTTTAGTTTTTTTTAGTTTCTGTTATTGATTTGAGTTAAGTTCATATGTATGTGTTTTTGTGATTTGGTTATGAAAATAATTGTATGTTCTTTATGGT
This sequence comes from Vigna umbellata, assembly GCF_029865625.1. Classification (NCBI taxonomy): domain Eukaryota; kingdom Viridiplantae; phylum Streptophyta; class Magnoliopsida; order Fabales; family Fabaceae; genus Vigna; species Vigna umbellata. The sequence continues at coordinate 50,365,742 of NC_142165.1, read as the reverse complement.
GCTATAATGTTGAGATTGATTTCTAAGAGAAGAGTACCGTGTGAATTCCATTGTTAGATATATAGTACCAATTTGATCGTTTGATGTAAAACACAATTTTTTGTGTTAGTGTAAGGATAATTCAATTACAAAATATCATTATATATACATGTAAGTTAAACACTAGACACTGTAACTTGTCACAGTCAAGGACTTTGTTTTCTTATTTGGATTTAGTGAAACTTGACATATGTATTCATAAGTAAAAATGTATGCAACCAGAGGAAGAGAAGTGATAACAACATTGTCTGGTTTCACTAGAGATAGCATTCCTGGACTGAACCCAATAAATCCCTGCACTGCCACTGACCTGGAATATTACAGTGGAAGAGAGAACCAAAGTCATGTGGGTGTGGGGACTGGTAGCAGACCAAAGTGTTTTAGGCTAAACTTGTTTATCAGGGAACGCAAGTTCCAACACCAGTGAACGTTTGTTTGCCTGCTCCTTCCCCAATAGACATTGTGGGCCACTTTTCCTCTTAACTCAAAATTTTTCCATCACTTTGTCTCCATTCACTCATCCTTTTATCATGTCGGAATTTTTCACTTGCACACATTCAGTTTTCCATCTTTTCTTGCTCCTGCTGGATGCTGCATCTCAGCATTTTCGCCAAGTAATCATAAAGGGCAAGTGGCACAATATACGTTCTCCTTCTTTAGTTTGTAATCTGATCAAATTCAACAGTGTTAATTAGTACAGATAGAGTCCCAAACATAGTAAAAATAAACATGGTATTTTCAGACGTGTCTCTATTGCATTAAGTGGCTAGATTTTATGCTTCAAACATGGTACTTTCGTTGATATGTTTTGGTTTTGGTATCTACCTTAATTGCCATATATCAAATTGACACTTTCACAACTAATCAGTTAATTAGGCGTGTAGGAAACACAGATAAGGTGAAAATCGTTTTCAAATTGAAGGAAAGCTTAAAGCCTATACGGAACATGTATGTTCCTAGAGCTATTTATCATAGCATTCAATTGCATTGCCATTTTGGGTTCCTCGTCCTGTAGTGTTATATTTTACTATTTTGAAACAATCATGTAGAATGACACTACCAAATACTGCTATTCTGAGCCGTGTACTTTGTTAATAGAACAGAAGCAGTCTCTATTTAAGACGAGACTGGTACTTAAACACATGCAATTCTCACTTAGAAGGAGGAAATCTGCTAGAAATATCCAAGTTCAAGTTAACTTTATCAACAGCATTGGTGGTAGGAGTTATAGGTTATCTCAAGTAGATTTCACCACTTGGAGGGTTGGTATAGTCAAACACTGACCTGGAATGTCAATTAGATTTCATCAGTTTCCTTGTTTAAATTTTGTAAACCAAGTTGCCCTATTAGCAGTAGCTTATAGTTGTTCAACACCATAGAAACACTTCATCCTCTTGTCTTCCACAGTTTAAATTCAAACATTTTTAATATTCGAAGGACTAACTTTACCAATTTAAAAAATAATACAAAATCTAAAATCAAATCTGTACAACTAAACATGCAGTTTTCTATCAGATTAAAATCTGCTTTTATATCAGATTAAAATCTGTACAACTAAATCAAATCTGCTTTTATATCATCACTCCCTTCACTCATGCCGTCATCCCAAGGTAAGATTAAAATCTCCAATCGTTGAATCAAGAACGACCCTTCTTCCAGAATCACGTTTCTAAGTTCTTCAACAGTTGGTTCGTACACTGGTATGTTGAAGGACTCCAATTTTTCTTCTTCAATCATACCCTGCATTTTTTATATATATATACCTCTTCAATTATAAGCTGTAACCCATAGAGCTAATATTATTCTTAAGAGATACCCTAATAGTAATTAATAAACAAAAAAAACAACTTTTTTTTACCTCCAAGAACATCTCATTGAGTATTATAGTAATTAGTTCCCAACCTGTTATTCTAGGATTTTCCTCATTACCAAGGAACAACAAGACCATTGCTCCTCCAGGCACAAGTTCCTCAGAACGTGATTTCAGAAACAATTTTAAGTCTTGTTGATACTGCTTAAGGTAGGCTTTGTATACCTCAGTATGACCCTTGTTAAGGGATGCTGCATCCTTACACCCCAATAATGGATCCTACAACCAAAATATGAGATAAATACACTCAAGAGTGAGAAATTGAAACAAAAACAAACCTAAGACAAAAATGGTTTTGGTCGACTATAGCATATCATTAAGTTTAGAGGAGAAGAAAGAGTGAACTTATCTAACCTGAGAAAGCCAGTGTAGACTGTTGGAGGAATGAAAAAGGTTTATGGAATTACTGGGAAAGAGCCTTCCGTAGAAGGATCCAGGTGTGGCATTAATAAAGCATGAAGCAAACTTTGAAATGTCTGAACTTTTGAAATAAAAGTATAAAATAGAGTACAGTGACTGCAGATGCAGAATCAAGTCCTTCAAATCAAGTCCTTGGTTGGCAAACAATGTTTGCAGGGTGGTGATGTTGTCAAATGGAGCAGGAATGTTATTTCTGGCTTCCTCCAAGATATAGACTACCCCATCTCTTCAACCTGTCGGAACTTTCCTCCATAATGAGTATTTTTTTGTTATCAAAATCAAAGTGTCAAGATAGAGACTAAGCAGAACTGTTTTGTGCTTATACTTCAGCTTTCTTGATAAAGATTAAGCTCATACTGTGGCTACAATGGTGTCTATGGTGACATCAATGGTTTACTGAATTTATTCTGTCCAGGGCATTCAAACTCAAGAAGGGTCTTTATTCTGTCAATGAAGTCAAAGCCTCTGACTGTGGCAGTGTGACCATATTTCAAGCAAATTTGACACCAATAGCCATAAACTTGGGCTGTTGCTGCAAGAACAATGGTTTACTGAATTTGTCATGATAACTTAATCTTATTCATGACTTGCTAAAGTATTAGAAGTCCATAACCTCATTGTTCTGAGGCCTAGGTAGCATGTGATAGGTTTCTTGGTTTCTTGGTTTCTACTTTCTTGTCCCCTATTCTCGTGCTTAAAAGTAATTTTGCCAATCTTGTCTCTTTCTCATGTATCCAGCTTAGAACTCACCTCTGGACATCTTTGAATTCACTCCTAGAGTGTTATTCACATCTCAATTGTTGTCCTAGAGTCAGATTACATGATTACAATCCAATTTGATTCTTATGCTTGAATTTGGTTGGTGAAAATGGTTAAAGTTGGTGTTAAAGAGCAATTGAAACAGTGATATTTTGATTTAATCATATTTAGCATGTGCTGGCAGCTTGTACAAGTCATATTTCATAAAGAAAAGTTGCTAAAACCATAAAATTATGATTATAAACACTTTTGTGCAAAATGACCATTCAAACCACCAATATTTCAGCATTTTTTGTGGTATAGTTGCAGATTTGTGATATAGAAAGCTTATTTTGATTGCTGCATCAAAGGCATTGCATTTTGAAATCTATTCTACCACATATCTTACGTTCCTTTTGACTCCCTATGTGTTTCATAACTGTTATTTCTTACTTGTATCAATTATTGACATTCTAAGTTCCCAAGCTAATGATATAATTGTTTTAGAGTTAGAATATTTTTCAAATTGATCATGCTTGATTGCTCAGGTTGACTTTTTTTACCCTAAATGTGATCAAACCAAATAAGACAAAACCCACAACCCTCACTCATTCCACCTTCTCTTCCACTTCGAAGAAGAGAAACCCAAAACCCTCACACCCATCACACTCTTTGTAAGAGGTGTAGGAATGTGCCCACATAGGGACCATTTTATAGCTGAAAGGAAAATCACTTTAACCAATCAACTTCCACCAAAGTGAACTAAAGAAAATCACTTCACACCAATTGAATTAAACTAAAATAGCATAAACAAACTTTGAAGAATGAGTTAGGCTAAACTCCACTAACTACACTAAACTACACTAAGTAGAATTAGTCTTAAACTATTCTAAAGTAAAACCTAAAAAAGTGTAGTAATAGGTGAGAAATTGGGAATTCACCTAAAGTAACCGAAGTGTTCAAATTGCCTTCCATGTTCGACTTGAATAGTAATAGGTTTATTACTTATGTCGCATGGAGTGTTGCTGTTTTGACAATGATTTTTTTTTTTGGCTTGTCACAGAACATGGCCTATTTTCTCAACCATCGTGCATGGATGTACGACCGTTGTTATAGCGGAAGGAGAGGTTTGAAGGAATCTTTTGTCATCGGAGTTCAAGAGTTTGTGGAGACGGCTCGACGCAGTCATTATTATGCCATTGATGGAGGGATTCGATGCCCATGCATGAAGTGCGAATGTACAAGGATTTTGAAAGATGAAGAGATTAAAGTTCACCTATACCAAAAAGGGTTCATGCCTAATTACACGGTTTGGACATTTCATGGTGAAGAAAATCCTTCGACCTCCAATAGAGTTCAAAATCGGCTTGCATCAGGTTCGAATACTGTTGTACATACATCTGAGATAGATCAATTTGCCTATATGCAAGAGATGGTCAACAATGCTCTTCATCGACATGACGAACAAGAAGCAAACGGTAGTCATGATGAAGAGTCTCCAAATGAAGCCACTCAGAGGTTTTACAAATTACTGACAGAGGCAAATCTACCTGTATTTGAAGGTTCATCTGAGTCAAAGTTGTCAGTGTCCATCAGACTGTTGGCTGGTAAATCTAATTGGAACGTTCCCAATCAAGCAGTGGATCACTACACAAAATTGATTTTAGATCTGACACCACCAAACAATTCTATTCCGAAGAATTGTTATCAAGCCAAAAGATGTGTTTCAATGTTGGGATTGGAAGCCAAGAAGATTGATTGTTGTGTTAATGGATGTATGTTATTCTATGACAATGATAGTGGCAAAAATGATGCTTGCTTGGTTGAATGCAAGTTTTGTGGCTCTCCTCGATATCATACGATGCATGCAGGACGGAGGCAGAAAAAAGCAATTCCCTTAAAGACAATGTTCTACTTCCCCATTATTCCAAGATTACAAAGAATGTTCACTTCAATGCAAACATCACAACACATGACATGGCATGATGGTAAGAAAACTGAAGGAGTTTTGCGTCATCCTTCTGACGGTGAAGCTTGGAAGCACTTCAATCGTAAACATCCGTCCTTTTCTAGTGAACCGCGTAACGTCAGACTTGGTCTATGCTCTGATGGATTTACGCCGTACATTCAGGCGTCTGCATCACCTTATTCATGTTGGCCCGTCATAGTTACCCCATACAATCTGCCACCTGAGATGTGTATGACAAAGCCTTATATGTTTTTAACGTGTATAATACCAGGTCCATCTAATCCCAAATCAGGGATTGATGTTTATTTGGAGCCTTTGATTGATGATCTGAAAAAGCTATGGAATGGTGTTTGGACGTATGATGTTTCAAGGAAGCAAAATTTCCTTATGAGGGCAGCTTTGATGTGGACTATTAATGACTTTCCAGCCTATGGCATGTTATCTGGTTGGAGCACCCATGGTCGATTAGCTTGTCCGCAATGCATGGAACATACAAAGTCATTCCAATTGACTAATGGTCGAAAAAGTTGTTGGTTTGATTGTCATCGGCGGTTCTTGCCCATTGATCACCCCTTTAGAAGAAACAAAAAGGCATTTCGCAAAGGGCAAGTTGAAACGGATATGCCCCCGCCAAAGTTGAGTGGATCACATGTTTGGAGAAGAGTGAAAGACTATCCAAAAGTCACTGAATTAGGACACAATAGGATAGAAGGGTTTGGAGAATGGCATAATTGGACTAAAAGAAGCATATTTTGGGATCTTCCTTATTGGAAAGACAACTTGCTAAGACATAACCTGGATGTCATGCACATAGAAAAAAATTTCTTTGACAACATCTTCAACACAATAATGAATGTTATTGGTAAGACAAAAGATAATGACAAAGCCAGAAAAGATTTACCTCTGTATTGTGCACGAAAAGACTTAGAGTTGAAGGCGCAAGGTAACGGTCGATTCTTGAAACCAAAGGCAAGCTACGTCATGTCAAAAGATGAGGCAAGAATATTGTGTGGATGGGTCAAAGAGCTTAGAATGCCAGATGGATATTCTTCTAACTTGTCCAGATGTGCCAATGTTCAAAATGGTACTATTCAAGGGTTGAAGAGTCATGATTGTCATGTATTCATGGAGACTTTAATCCCTCTTGCCTTTAGTTGTTTGCCACAGCACGTGATACATCCACTGATAGAAATCAGTAACTTCTTTAAAAATCTGTGCTGCACGACACTACAGGAAAACTGCTTAAGAAAGATGGACGAAAATATTCCAATTATCCTGTGCAAATTAGAAAGAGTATTCCCTCCTGCATTCTTTGATTCAATGGAGCATCTTCCAATCCATCTTTCATATGAAGCTTGGCTTGGGGGACCTGTGCAATACAGGTGGATGTATCCCTTTGAAAGGTTTATGGGAGAATCCAAACGTTCGGTTAAAAATAAAGCTAGAGTAGAAGGCTCAATTTGTGCAGCTTACTTGCACAGAGAGACAACTTATTTTTGTTCACATTATTTCAAAAACTTCTTGTTGTCCCCCACTAATGTCAGAAACGAAATGCAATGGCAAGCTGAACAACGTCAAGGTTCATTATCAGTTTTTCGACAATTAGGCCGTCATGCCGGGAAAGAATTCACTCATTGGTTAAGTGATGCTGAATTAAACTCTGCTCATGTCCATGTCTTAATCAATTGCAGTGAAGTTAAACCGTACCTTGAGTATGTTATCATTCAACTCTTACCTTTGCAATGCTTACATTGTTATACACTAATTCATTTCATTTGTACCAGCTCATTTCTTGTGGCTGAGGAAGTCGTAGAAGGAAATGCTTCTGCTAGAATACACTCAGAGTTTCCCCAATGGTTTAGAAATCAGGTCCATACTTTTTCCTATGTTTTGAGCAAGGTTAATTTGACGCTTGCTTTAAAAATGAATTTGGTATCTTTGTAGGTTTTTAATCAGGCATTGACTCCAACGGTTCAAGAGTTAAGACATCTCTCCAATTGGCCATTGAGATGTGTGAAAGAATGGCACACTTACTTCATCAATGGTTACAAATTCCATACACATGAATGGTCTAAAGGAAAGAAAACAATAAATTGTGGTGTGTACGTCAAGGGCCTTACAGAGGGTTGTTATGATGATTTCTATGGCATCATTCAAAAAATATATGAGCTAGAGTACAACAGCACTACTTCTCCAAACAGAGTTGTACTTTTTTATTGTGAATGGTTTGATCCTTCTAGAGCTGGTACTAGAGTGGATCCTAGGTTTAACATTGTCGAACTCAACTTGAGAAACAAATATAGACCGTTTGATCCTTTCATTCTTCCAACTAATGTCAGACAGGCTTATTACGTGCCATATCCACCATTCCGCAGTATAGACAAGCGTGGTTGGGCTGTAGCAGTACAAACCAAGCCTAGAGGTCGCATTGACTCAAATGAGGTTGAGGAGGATGTTGCCTACCAACTTGACCAAATGTCACAACCACAACAAATTATTGAAGTAGAACCTATAACCGCATTGCGCGACCCTGATGGTGATGGAGATGAATTAGAAGCACCTGCACAAGGTGGTGGTGATGATGATGATGATGATGAAGGAGAAGAAGAAGAAGATGATGATGATGATGATGAAGCAGAAGAAGAAGAAGAAGAAGATGATGATGATGATGAAGATGATGATGATGATGATGATGATGATGATGAAGAAGATGAAGATGAAGATGAAGATCATGATGACGATGATTGAATTTCGACTATCTTAAATATTGTAGCAAATTGAACTATCATTTCAATTGAGTTATGTAAAATACAATATTTCATTTGTAGTCATCCTTCGTTATTGTCATGCATGTAGTAATTTTAAATTCACTTTAATTTATAGTGATCCTTTCTTATTCTTTTCTATTGTTTCACTTTATGTGTAAACATTTCAAATGCAGCAATGACAGGACAAGGTTCAGATAAACCTGATAAAGGAAAAGGGGTAGCCAGGCCTAAAAAAAGGCAACGGAAGGCCCCAAAGTATGTACTTAGGGTGCCTAGTACACTACCTACCCCTACAGTACAACCTCCCTCTACTCCTGCAGTACACCCTCCTTCTCCTACCCCTGCAGTACATCCTCCTCCTCCTACCCCTGTTGTACACCCTCCTGCTCCTACCCATGCAGAAGAGCCTCTGCCTCCACCTGTGATTATTATTCCCACTCCTCCCCCTGTCATTATTACCCCCACTCCTCCCCCTGAGGTTATTACCCCCACTCCTCCCCCTGACCCTACTTCTATAGCTTCCTCATCTTCTACACCGCCTTCAGCTGGTGATGCTGAAGATGTTGACCCGCCTTTCCATGATCGACCATGGATTGAGCCATATGGAAAAGGGTAAATACTTTAATCCCAGTTTTAACTTTGATTGATGTTTTAAACTTTCTTTACTGAAATGACTTTTATTTATTTATATGAAGGTTTATTCCCTCCAGAGTTGCTTCCCAGGCCATAACACGTTCAATTAAGCAACAGTATTTGACTCCATGGCCTACTTGGGGAGCCATACCTATAGACGACAGAAAGCCATTCTGGGAGCGTTTTAAGGTCAAGAACACTTTAAATTAATTATCATTCATATCTTACCATGTCTTAATCAATGTTTGTTTTGTTCATCATTACAGAAGAAGGTGCAGTGGAAAGCTGAGCATGAAAGTCAAATTCATAGAAATTTTCACATGAAAGCATCTCATCGGCTCTCAGAGATGTTTAGGGATGCCAGGATTGCAGGGGAGCGCCCTGACTGGATGGGCGAAATTATTTGGAACTCTTTGCTTGCACATTGGAACACAGTAGAGTTTCGTAAGAAGTCTGCTACAAACCAGAAGAATAGATCGTCTGAAAGGGGTGGTGCCTTGCATACTGGTGGGTCGATCACGATTCACGAGCATGCCATTCGTATGGTAATCTCTTCAAGCTGTCTCTGTCCAGATTTTCTTGTCTCTTAAGCATTGTGCAAGTATGTTTGATGTTGATAAGCATTGCTAAAGGTGTAGCAACTCATATTAATCACTTAATTGCAAAATGAGTGGTTGAGTTCATCATAAACTTATTCAAATTGATGATAAAAGTTTCCCCAACCATCAAATAATGTTTCCAAACGTGTTTATGCAGAATGACCCATTAAACCACCAAATTTTGCCTAAATGTGGAAGTGAACTTGTGATTTTCTGCTGCATTGTGTCCCTTGACTGTCTTAGTGCTTAAACATTTTCAATTTGATGGTTTAAAGTTGTTAGCACTGTTCGTTTGGTCTTTCTCCAGCCACTGCACCAAATCACCTTTTGAACCATCACTTTTGCCTTAAATTTGCAACTGCACACCTCGTATTGACAGCTTGACTGTTTTGGTTGTGTTTCATTGCTTATGGAGTCATTTTTGGTGAATTGAAAGTTGTTTTCTATTGTTCATATGGTCAATTTTGAGCCAAACCAAAATATACTTGCTACATGACCAAATTTTCGTCACTTTTACCAAGTGCACAACTGAAATTCTGCAGTAGATTTTTTCTTGGTTGTTTCACTGCTTCTACATGTTCAATATGATGATATAAACTTCCTTTAGGTGTCATTTGATCCCTAAAACCACTGCCACTCATTTTTACCACTGAAACCATCATCTTTCTACTCAATTTGCTGCTGCAGTGTACATTTTAGTTGCTGTTTGGTTTTTAGTCACATTTAAATTTCGAATTTGGATTGGAAAAAGCTGGGTTTATCTCCTTTGGTTTCCACATTAATATTGGATTCCATGTTAAGTCTAAATTATGTTACAGGCACAAGCTCTTGGACGAGCGGTCCATGTTGACGAGGTCTTTGCACAGACCCATGTTCGGAAGGGCACTAATGAATTCGTTGATGAAAGGTCTCGCAAGACTCATGTAAGGAAATAGCACTCCTAGTATTAGTAATCCACATGATTATGTTATCTTCATCATTCTCTGACATTGCTTTTATTGTTTGAACAGGAAGATTTTTCTATGAGACTTTCACAGGTTAGATCCGAACATGGGTCAGCTCCTACACCGGATGATACGAGTAATACAGATGACGACATCCGTAGGACACAGTGCTGGGTCGATGTCGTTGGTGGGAAGAAAAAGGGACGAGTCTACGGTGCAGGACAACTTGCTGCAAACTATACAGCATCGCAAGGAGGTACACTGAAGCATCAACCTTCTTCTTCCACCTCTTCTGCTGACGAGGCCATCCAGCGCTTGACACAGCTATTGGACCAACGTGACCAGGAAAACCGTGCATTGAGAGAAGAATATAGTGACTTGAGAGATGAGTTCTCAAGCTTCAAGACCCTGGTCATGAGAGCGCTGCCTCAAACTTCAGACACTCCTTCCATTACCCCTCCGACCCAGCCACGACCCTCCCTGTCACCCGCCGTCCCTCATCAGCCCACACCAGTCCAGCCCACACCAGTCCAGCCCACACCAGTCCAGCCATCTACAGATGACCAGGAGGATGAACATCTTTCTGAAGACTATGTAGATTTTTAGTTTCATTTTGTTATTGATCATAGTACATTTAAATGTTATTATGATATTGTTAGAATATAATTGATGTTAGTACATTATGATAACAATGTTATAGTACTTTATGCTTTTCCATCAATGAATATCAAATTTTGGGATGGACAATATATATATGCAGGTCTGTTTGTTTGTATATTGAAACTGTTATACAGGTCTGTGTGTTGTGAATATGATATGCAGGTATGTGTGGTAGAACAGCAAAACAATTAAATCAGATATTTCTCTGCACCGTACCGAAGGCTTTACCCAGGGCCTCCGCCCTTCGGTAATTATCGAAGGGCGTAAGCCTTCGGTAATGGTTACCGACAGGGGGTTTACCGAGGGCTTTTTGTCCGTCGCCAGGCCGTCGATAATAGGCCGTTACCGAAGGCTTTTGGCGTTTTCCGAAGGATTTTGGCCTTCGGTAATGCCCTTCATTACTGTAGTGGTGGTTGTGGTTGGTTGGAATGCTTCCGCTAGAGATGGAATGTACCTATGTGGAAGGGACTCACCCTTGAGGGAGAGATTGTTGGGAATCCAAGTGTGGTTCCAAGTCTCACATTGGATAAAAATGAGATGGACATGGGTTTATATACACATAAGATACCTCCATTGGTAAGAGGCCTTTTGGAGTGGTACCAAAAAGCAAATTCGTGAGGGCTTGGCCCAAAGCGGAATATCTTGCTAGTGTGGAGATCCAGATGAGTCATGAGAGGTGGAGAGCAAGAGATGCTCAGTGTTTGCCCTACAGAAACTAGAGTAAGGAACAAATAATAAAAACTAAAGATAAAATATCAACAAATTCAAAATAAAATAATATTATACCTAAATAAATGAAAAATCAAATTAAATATTACTGGGCCCAAACTAATAAAATAAGATTTAAACAAAATTATTAATAAACCCCTAATATTTAAGTTTATCCCAACAAAACTTTCTCATAAACTTGAATTTTTCATTTTTTATTCGGCTTTCCATGTGTATCACCTCACATCAGGCTTCCTTTTTTTTCAATAAGATTTGGATTCTTCTTTTTCTTCATTACTGACTTCTGCTTTGCTTTGACCGACTTCCCAATTACCTTTGCCGACTTTATTTTCATTGTGGTACACTACAAGAAAAATCACAGTTACATACGGTCAAAATCCGTATATAACCTCCAAAATCCGTATATAAAATGATATTACATACGGATTATATACGGACAAAAATCCGTATATAAAAGAAGCGTAGGTAAGGTATATACGGATATATCCGTATATAATTTACATACGGAAAAATCCGTATATAATTTATATACGGAAAAATCCGTATATAATTTACATACGGAAAATCCGTATATAAAATCCGTATATAATTATATACGGAAAATCCGTATATAAAATCTGTATATAATTATATACGGAAAATCCGTATATAATTATATACGGAAAAATCCGTATATAATTTATGATTTTATAAAAAAAAATAGGTGATTCTGCATCTGCATTTAATAGTTATGAGTTTCAATAGCTGATAAAAGTCAACATAACTAACAAATTGCCAAAAATCATCTAATATAGATAAACATTTATAACTATTTAATAAAAGATATAATTCACTGAAAACTTTCAACATTTATCAAAAATAAGACGTAAGTTTCGAGCTAAATGGTTTCTATATCCAAGAAAAGACAATGCAAAAGTAAAAAAGTTGTACAAGAAAATATATAAGGATCCTATACTTGAATGAATAAATAAAAAATCTGTCCAAAATGGTAAAATATCAAAGTCTAAAGGCAGAGAAAGATGTTTACAACAACTACAATATCTTCTCTAGATAGAAAAAGATGTCGCCTTGCGCTATTCTTTTCCAAACATGATGTCTAGTCCATTGCTCAATTTCGCATAATGTGAAATGTTATAGGGTAAAAAGCTATCACCGTGTCAATAGTTGTCAAAGCAAACTGCTCCAATACCATCACTTTGCCCCGACCTACAATAATAAGGAAAAAAAGAAATACAATTAATACTTTTAAAAAATTAATTAAAAGATTCTGCACTTAACTCATTAAATTAATAGAAATTTATTGTCACTTTTTGCGAGGAAGACTTTTTTCTTATTTTCTTTTCTTAAGAGTTTTTATCTAAAATATTATGAAAAAGAAGTCAACTAATTAATAACAATTGAATCCAAATTTGCAACAAGATTATACTAAAATCACAAGGTATGGTGCATAATATTAGTTCAAACCTCTTGGTATATTCACACGTTCATACATCCAAATATAATTAATTTTGCAGCAATCCAGTTAATACTTTTAATATAATATACTAATAATCCCAAAGGAAAAAGTTTATTACAAACCATCTAATATATATATATATATATATATATATATATATAATATATATATATATAATAATATTTTACACCCAAAATTTGAAATGAAAACTTATCTTAGCTTGCTATATAATATATAACGTAATAAATGTAATATATATAACAATATATCAATCAAGACTAACATCCCATACAATAAATATATATGCCCTGCATCCACACTATACAAATATATATTAAACAAAATTTTAACCAACTAATACAATAAAATATTTATGTAGCATTTGAATCAACACTCCCAGCCTTCATTCTCGTCTCTTCACATCAAAATAAAAACAATGAAGTGTAGTATAAGATTTGATAATACAAAATACAGAGTAGGAATATTAGTTTCAGTATAACTCATTATGCAGTAACATCAGTACTCATAAACTATAAATGAGGACAAAAAATTGAAAAAAAAGAAATTCCAATGATTTTCTCAAATTAGCAACAAAAGTTTCTTGAAGTACAACAAAAAGGAGCAAAACAAGAGACAATAACTAACCAGGAAATATCATTGCAATAGGCCATGATCGAAGCAGATTCAGTAACGAGTCTATATCAGAGTCTGCAAATTTACTAGAATGATAATGTGAAGTATCTTTCAGAATTTTAACAATGGCACCCAGTATGGAAACATGGAGCTCAGTCAAAGACAAGTTCTGCTTTTCCTGCATGAGATTCAAAAAATATAACCAATTTACACAGCACACTTTATTTTTGAATTCATGTATGCTCCGTAAAAGTTGAAGCCCACTTGCTAAATGTGNAAGCTAATGGAAATCGCTACGATTATCAGAGACATGTGGATAACAATAATATTTCAAAATTTGTTTTTGTTGCTTAACCATTTCACTTTGTTTTGACTGTTGTTTGCATGCAGGGCCATACGAAGGAGTTATTGGATAGAGCAGATTTGGCACTTTGAGAAAAGCACGTCCTAAGAAGTATGATCTCTCTTGGATAAAAAATTATTACAGAAAATCGCTGTGATATTAACAGAATAATCATTTTTAGCAATCTTAAATGTGTGTTAGAGATGTACAACCTTGTAACTTTTCTAACATATATGAGATCTCTTCCCCAAAATAGAAACAAAGACAATGACTACCTTCATAGTGTTGCATTAGTTTTTCCATATTCAGCATTACGCAAATATATATTTAGGCATTATATTGAAATAGGTGGAATTCGAACATTTGGACTAGTAGTGTTAGCATGCTGTCTCTTTATCATCCTATGAACTTTCTTGGACTTGGACTACTGAAAACGCGAAATGTAACCTTAAGCAGAGTAGAAAAAGTAATGCTTTGAAACAAAGTGTTAAGTTGAAACTTAGAACACCACAGACAAAAATTTTATAGTATACAATTTTTGTTGGAAAATATTATTGTTAAAAAATTTTAAGACCGTTTTTATAGTATACAATTTTTTTTAAAGTGAAAACATATATATAGTACAGATTTGAAGTCTATATTAAGAATGTATGGTACATTTTATACTAATAAAAATGTAATAAAAATGTAGTTTTTGAGAGAAGTGTCATTCGGGTAGTACTGGGAAACGGTAATTTTCTCGAAATGGTAATTTTCTCGAACGTGAGCATTTCTTGAACCATTTGCTCTATCAAGGGAATGGAATATTTGTGTTCCCGATTGGGTGGCAAACCTTTAGGAACCTCAAAAACATGAATTGTTCTAAGGTAGCCAATCCTAGGAAGGACGATATCAACACCCGTAACAGGTAGCATATAAGCATAACAATGGAGTGACCTTGAATAACTAAGGGGAGGTGGCGAATGGTTCGACTATACCGTTACCCATTTCACCAGAAAAATATTATAGAGCAAATGGTTCAAGAAATGCTCCGTGATAGGCTCATTCATTCAGCCTAGCACAAAAAAACTTCAGCCGGAAGAGGTTTTCTTTAGGTTACACAAACACCAATAACATCTAAGCCAATTATATAAGGGATCGACACCACTTTCTACCCAAAACCTTAAGGCAATGGGTTAATGGGTCTTTCACTTTTATATACTGCTCTACTTTCTCATTTTTATCCAATGTGGGACTTGGACTCACACTTGGGTAAAGGGTATTCAGGTAAGCAAGTTTCATTAAGATGAACGACGGTTGAAAAGAGCTACTCGTGCACTACAGGAAAAACATTTATTACCGGCGGCTTATTACCGAAGGCCTTCTGGCCTTCGGAAAATGTAATTTACCGAAGGCTTTTCCGAAGGCTTGTGTAGTATGACTTTACCGAAGGGCAATGGCCGTCTGTAATGGACAGGAGTCATTACCGAAGGCAAACGACCCTCGGTAAGTGAATGATGTATATGGAATTAGAAAGTGATAGCTTTCCCTCCCCTCATTTCGCGAAAACTCGTTCTTCCCCAATTTTCAGATTGTGTACCCTAACTCCCTCGACGAACTCACTCACTGGCTTGTGCAGACTGCTTTCCACCCTAAGCACAATCGGGATACGCTTCTTCCCTTCTCCTCCATTATAGGTGAAGTGTCCCATTCTCCCATCTCATTTTGTTTTCCTGTTTCTGTTCTCGATTACGCGTTAATGGTGGAAGCTTTTTTGTTCTAGCGTTTTGCAGTGTTCTGAGCTGAGGAAGGTGGTGGGTGGCTGAGTTGAAGGCTACCATTGTGGAGGGAGGATATTGGAGGACGCGGCATAGACGAGGCGGCGTAACCAGGGCAGTGACACTGCGTGAGAAGGTCTTCCAGTACTGCTTCAGAGGCTATTGAAGGGGCTACCGTCGAGGTCAGTTGTTATTTCGATTGATGAACTTTACAAGCTAAGAAGCATTTGTTCTGAGTTTGTTGAATGTATGCTCTGAAGTTTATTGTGCAATATGATTTGTTATAGAAAATATTGTTCAAAGTAGTCATTTTGATTGCTAATGTGTGTTGATTATGAAAACTGATAACAAATACTGGATCAGAGTAAAATGCTACTGGTACACCTAAAAAGCCAATTTCAATAAGCATAACTAGTGAAATACTCAAGATAACATTAAAGCTGAGTCCTGTTTCACAATTTGGTGTGTCTGTCTCTGTTGAAGCATCTGAAGGTTCGTTATAGAGCATGAACCCATCTGGGTAATGAAAAAACAACTGATCCACTTTGATCCCGCCTTCTTCCACCGTTCCACGCGCGTATTCTATGTCCATTTCCTCAAGCTTCTTCTCCACTGCTCCCATGCTTTGACACTGTTTTCATTCATCACAAAAACCAAACAAACCATGTCAGTTTCCTTTTGTTCAGTCATTTTGTCAAACACACTGTAATTAATTTCAAGTAATGGTATGAAACAAATTTCATTTCACACTGAAACCTTGGCTGGAATGATATGTGATTATCTTTCGGATTATTTTATTTCTTTCTTGGAATGTTGCTGGGGTCCTCTACTTGAAGCAACACTCATGCATTACCCAATCAGTTCTGATTCCTTGAGGAGGTCTGCCTCTATAGTACACCTTGGTATCTTTTCCAGTGGACTTCCCGTAGCCTGCAGGAGTTGGAGAATCATGTCCAAGAGCTTCAAGAGCTTGTGCTGCATTACACAAGACATGTTGAAAACCTAGACAAAGGTGGTTTAAGTTGAGCTGAAAGAGTGTTTCTTGTGAGTTCTGCTCAGCTTTGAAGAGTGGCACGAGATGTGAGAGTAAGGGAAGCTATATATAATGAAAAAACTCAGCCCTGTCAGCACAGTCCATAACAATAAATGAAATAAATTTAAGAGTGAGAAAAAGAAAATGAAAAAAATAAGACATCAAACACTGAAGCGGTGAATATAAATGATGATTACCTGCACCTAAAATTAGGGTTGATGTGTCCCTTTCTAGCTAGGGTGAGACAGGAAGGATAATGAGAGTTTGTTTTCTTGGGATTCAAAAAATGAACCCACTATTCCTGCTTGGATATGGACACTCTGCCCTCTTAAATTATGATGTCAGGTTCTGCTGACATTCTTTTCCTATCAAACTGCAAAATATTTGGTTTCATTTTAAACCGTGAATGCTATTGTTTCATTTTTAGTATCTGTTTTAGTTTCTGTTTTAGTTTCTGTTTTAGTTTTTTTTAGTTTCTGTTATTGATTTGAGTTAAGTTCATATGTATGTGTTTTTGTGATTTGGTTATGAAAATAATTGTATGTTCTTTATGGTGCTATAATGTTGAGATTGATTTCTAAGAGAAGAGTACCGTGTGAATTCCATTGTTAGATATATAGTACCAATTTGATCGTTTGATGTAAAACACAATTTTTTGTGTTAGTGTAAGGATAATTCAATTACAAAATATCATTATATATACATGTAAGTTAAACACTAGACACTGTAACTTGTCACAGTCAAGGACTTTGTTTTCTTATTTGGATTTAGTGAAACTTGACATATGTATTCATAAGTAAAAATGTATGCAACCAGAGGAAGAGAAGTGATAACAACATTGTCTGGTTTCACTAGAGATAGCATTCCTGGACTGAACCCAATAAATCCCTGCACTGCCACTGACCTGGAATATTACAGTGGAAGAGAGAACCAAAGTCATGTGGGTGTGGGGACTGGTAGCAGACCAAAGTGTTTTAGGCTAAACTTGTTTATCAGGGAACGCAAGTTCCAACACCAGTGAACGTTTGTTTGCCTGCTCCTTCCCCAATAGACATTGTGGGCCACTTTTCCTCTTAACTCAAAATTTTTCCATCACTTTGTCTCCATTCACTCATCCTTTTATCATGTCGGAATTTTTCACTTGCACACATTCAGTTTTCCATCTTTTCTTGCTCCTGCTGGATGCTGCATCTCAGCATTTTCGCCAAGTAATCATAAAGGGCAAGTGGCACAATATACGTTCTCCTTCTTTAGTTTGTAATCTGATCAAATTCAACAGTGTTAATTAGTACAGATAGAGTCCCAAACATAGTAAAAATAAACATGGTATTTTCAGACGTGTCTCTATTGCATTAAGTGGCTAGATTTTATGCTTCAAACATGGTACTTTCGTTGATATGTTTTGGTTTTGGTATCTACCTTAATTGCCATATATCAAATTGACACTTTCACAACTAATCAGTTAATTAGGCGTGTAGGAAACACAGATAAGGTGAAAATCGTTTTCAAATTGAAGGAAAGCTTAAAGCCTATACGGAACATGTATGTTCCTAGAGCTATTTATCATAGCATTCAATTGCATTGCCATTTTGGGTTCCTCGTCCTGTAGTGTTATATTTTACTATTTTGAAACAATCATGTAGAATGACACTACCAAATACTGCTATTCTGAGCCGTGTACTTTGTTAATAGAACAGAAGCAGTCTCTATTTAAGACGAGACTGGTACTTAAACACATGCAATTCTCACTTAGAAGGAGGAAATCTGCTAGAAATATCCAAGTTCAAGTTAACTTTATCAACAGCATTGGTGGTAGGAGTTATAGGTTATCTCAAGTAGATTTCACCACTTGGAGGGTTGGTATAGTCAAACACTGACCTGGAATGTCAATTAGATTTCATCAGTTTCCTTGTTTAAATTTTGTAAACCAAGTTGCCCTATTAGCAGTAGCTTATAGTTGTTCAACACCATAGAAACACTTCATCCTCTTGTCTTCCACAGTTTAAATTCAAACATTTTTAATATTCGAAGGACTAACTTTACCAATTTAAAAAATAATACAAAATCTAAAATCAAATCTGTACAACTAAACATGCAGTTTTCTATCAGATTAAAATCTGCTTTTATATCAGATTAAAATCTGTACAACTAAATCAAATCTGCTTTTATATCATCACTCCCTTCACTCATGCCGTCATCCCAAGGTAAGATTAAAATCTCCAATCGTTGAATCAAGAACGACCCTTCTTCCAGAATCACGTTTCTAAGTTCTTCAACAGTTGGTTCGTACACTGGTATGTTGAAGGACTCCAATTTTTCTTCTTCAATCATACCCTGCATTTTTTATATATAATACCTCTTCAATTATAAGCTGTAACCCATAGAGCTAATATTATTCTTAAGAGATACCCTAATAGTAATTAATAAACAAAAAAAACAACTTTTTTTTACCTCCAAGAACATCTCATTGAGTATTATAGTAATTAGTTCCCAACCTGTTATTCTAGGATTTTCCTCATTACCAAGGAACAACAAGACCATTGCTCCTCCAGGCACAAGTTCCTCAGAACGTGATTTCAGAAACAATTTTAAGTCTTGTTGATACTGCTTAAGGTAGGCTTTGTATACCTCAGTATGACCCTTGTTAAGGGATGCTGCATCCTTACACCCCAATAATGGATCCTACAACCAAAATATGAGATAAATACACTCAAGAGTGAGAAATTGAAACAAAACAAACCTAAGACAAAAATGGTTTTGGTCGACTATAGCATATCATTAAGTTTAGAGGAGAAGAAAGAGTGAACTTATCTAACCTGAGAAAGCCAGTGTAGACTGTTGGAGGAATGAAAAAGGTTTATGGAATTACTGGGAAAGAGCCTTCCGTAGAAGGATCCAGGTGTGGCATTAATAAAGCATGAAGCAAACTTTGAAATGTCTGAACTTTTGAAATAAAAGTATAAAATAGAGTACAGTGACTGCAGATGCAGAATCAAGTCCTTCAAATCAAGTCCTTGGTTGGCAAACAATGTTTGCAGGGTGGTGATGTTGTCAAATGGAGCAGGAATGTTATTTCTGGCTTCCTCCAAGATATAGACTACCCCATCTCTTCAACCTGTCGGAACTTTCCTCCATAATGAGTATTTTTTTGTTATCAAAATCAAAGTGTCAAGATAGAGACTAAGCAGAACTGTTTTGTGCTTATACTTCAGCTTTCTTGATAAAGATTAAGCTCATACTGTGGCTACAATGGTGTCTATGGTGACATCAATGGTTTACTGAATTTATTCTGTCCAGGGCATTCAAACTCAAGAAGGGTCTTTATTCTGTCAATGAAGTCAAAGCCTCTGACTGTGGCAGTGTGACCATATTTCAAGCAAATTTGACACCAATAGCCATAAACTTGGGCTGTTGCTGCAAGAACAATGGTTTACTGAATTTGTCATGATAACTTAATCTTATTCATGACTTGCTAAAGTATTAGAAGTCCATAACCTCATTGTTCTGAGGCCTAGGTAGCATGTGATAGGTTTCTTGGTTTCTTGGTTTCTACTTTCTTGTCCCCTATTCTCGTGCTTAAAAGTAATTTTGCCAATCTTGTCTCTTTCTCATGTATCCAGCTTAGAACTCACCTCTGGACATCTTTGAATTCACTCCTAGAGTGTTATTCACATCTCAATTGTTGTCCTAGAGTCAGATTACATGATTACAATCCAATTTGATTCTTATGCTTGAATTTGGTTGGTGAAAATGGTTAAAGTTGGTGTTAAAGAGCAATTGAAACAGTGATATTTTGATTTAATCATATTTAGCATGTGCTGGCAGCTTGTACAAGTCATATTTCATAAAGAAAAGTTGCTAAAACCATAAAATTATGATTATAAACACTTTTGTGCAAAATGACCATTCAAACCACCAATATTTCAGCATTTTTTGTGGTATAGTTGCAGATTTGTGATATAGAAAGCTTATTTTGATTGCTGCATCAAAGGCATTGCATTTTGAAATCTATTCTACCACATATCTTACGTTCCTTTTGACTCCCTATGTGTTTCATAACTGTTATTTCTTACTTGTATCAATTATTGACATTCTAAGTTCCCAAGCTAATGATATAATTGTTTTAGAGTTAGAATATTTTTCAAATTGATCATGCTTGATTGCTCAGGTTGACTTTTTTTACCCTAAATGTGATCAAACCAAATAAGACAAAACCCACAACCCTCACTCATTCCACCTTCTCTTCCACTTCGAAGAAGAGAAACCCAAAACCCTCACACCCATCACACTCTTTGTAAGAGGTGTAGGAATGTGCCCACATAGGGACCATTTTATAGCTGAAAGGAAAATCACTTTAACCAATCAACTTCCACCAAAGTGAACTAAAGAAAATCACTTCACACCAATTGAATTAAACTAAAATAGCATAAACAAACTTTGAAGAATGAGTTAGGCTAAACTCCACTAACTACACTAAACTACACTAAGTAGAATTAGTCTTAAACTATTCTAAAGTAAAACCTAAAAAAGTGTAGTAATAGGTGAGAAATTGGGAATTCACCTAAAGTAACCGAAGTGTTCAAATTGCCTTCCATGTTCGACTTGAATAGTAATAGGTTTATTACTTATGTCGCATGGAGTGTTGCTGTTTTGACAATGATTTTTTTTTTTGGCTTGTCACAGAACATGGCCTATTTTCTCAACCATCGTGCATGGATGTACGACCGTTGTTATAGCGGAAGGAGAGGTTTGAAGGAATCTTTTGTCATCGGAGTTCAAGAGTTTGTGGAGACGGCTCGACGCAGTCATTATTATGCCATTGATGGAGGGATTCGATGCCCATGCATGAAGTGCGAATGTACAAGGATTTTGAAAGATGAAGAGATTAAAGTTCACCTATACCAAAAAGGGTTCATGCCTAATTACACGGTTTGGACATTTCATGGTGAAGAAAATCCTTCGACCTCCAATAGAGTTCAAAATCGGCTTGCATCAGGTTCGAATACTGTTGTACATACATCTGAGATAGATCAATTTGCCTATATGCAAGAGATGGTCAACAATGCTCTTCATCGACATGACGAACAAGAAGCAAACGGTAGTCATGATGAAGAGTCTCCAAATGAAGCCACTCAGAGGTTTTACAAATTACTGACAGAGGCAAATCTACCTGTATTTGAAGGTTCATCTGAGTCAAAGTTGTCAGTGTCCATCAGACTGTTGGCTGGTAAATCTAATTGGAACGTTCCCAATCAAGCAGTGGATCACTACACAAAATTGATTTTAGATCTGACACCACCAAACAATTCTATTCCGAAGAATTGTTATCAAGCCAAAAGATGTGTTTCAATGTTGGGATTGGAAGCCAAGAAGATTGATTGTTGTGTTAATGGATGTATGTTATTCTATGACAATGATAGTGGCAAAAATGATGCTTGCTTGGTTGAATGCAAGTTTTGTGGCTCTCCTCGATATCATACGATGCATGCAGGACGGAGGCAGAAAAAAGCAATTCCCTTAAAGACAATGTTCTACTTCCCCATTATTCCAAGATTACAAAGAATGTTCACTTCAATGCAAACATCACAACACATGACATGGCATGATGGTAAGAAAACTGAAGGAGTTTTGCGTCATCCTTCTGACGGTGAAGCTTGGAAGCACTTCAATCGTAAACATCCGTCCTTTTCTAGTGAACCGCGTAACGTCAGACTTGGTCTATGCTCTGATGGATTTACGCCGTACATTCAGGCGTCTGCATCACCTTATTCATGTTGGCCCGTCATAGTTACCCCATACAATCTGCCACCTGAGATGTGTATGACAAAGCCTTATATGTTTTTAACGTGTATAATACCAGGTCCATCTAATCCCAAATCAGGGATTGATGTTTATTTGGAGCCTTTGATTGATGATCTGAAAAAGCTATGGAATGGTGTTTGGACGTATGATGTTTCAAGGAAGCAAAATTTCCTTATGAGGGCAGCTTTGATGTGGACTATTAATGACTTTCCAGCCTATGGCATGTTATCTGGTTGGAGCACCCATGGTCGATTAGCTTGTCCGCAATGCATGGAACATACAAAGTCATTCCAATTGACTAATGGTCGAAAAAGTTGTTGGTTTGATTGTCATCGGCGGTTCTTGCCCATTGATCACCCCTTTAGAAGAAACAAAAAGGCATTTCGCAAAGGGCAAGTTGAAACGGATATGCCCCCGCCAAAGTTGAGTGGATCACATGTTTGGAGAAGAGTGAAAGACTATCCAAAAGTCACTGAATTAGGACACAATAGGATAGAAGGGTTTGGAGAATGGCATAATTGGACTAAAAGAAGCATATTTTGGGATCTTCCTTATTGGAAAGACAACTTGCTAAGACATAACCTGGATGTCATGCACATAGAAAAAAATTTCTTTGACAACATCTTCAACACAATAATGAATGTTATTGGTAAGACAAAAGATAATGACAAAGCCAGAAAAGATTTACCTCTGTATTGTGCACGAAAAGACTTAGAGTTGAAGGCGCAAGGTAACGGTCGATTCTTGAAACCAAAGGCAAGCTACGTCATGTCAAAAGATGAGGCAAGAATATTGTGTGGATGGGTCAAAGAGCTTAGAATGCCAGATGGATATTCTTCTAACTTGTCCAGATGTGCCAATGTTCAAAATGGTACTATTCAAGGGTTGAAGAGTCATGATTGTCATGTATTCATGGAGACTTTAATCCCTCTTGCCTTTAGTTGTTTGCCACAGCACGTGATACATCCACTGATAGAAATCAGTAACTTCTTTAAAAATCTGTGCTGCACGACACTACAGGAAAACTGCTTAAGAAAGATGGACGAAAATATTCCAATTATCCTGTGCAAATTAGAAAGAGTATTCCCTCCTGCATTCTTTGATTCAATGGAGCATCTTCCAATCCATCTTTCATATGAAGCTTGGCTTGGGGGACCTGTGCAATACAGGTGGATGTATCCCTTTGAAAGGTTTATGGGAGAATCCAAACGTTCGGTTAAAAATAAAGCTAGAGTAGAAGGCTCAATTTGTGCAGCTTACTTGCACAGAGAGACAACTTATTTTTGTTCACATTATTTCAAAAACTTCTTGTTGTCCCCCACTAATGTCAGAAACGAAATGCAATGGCAAGCTGAACAACGTCAAGGTTCATTATCAGTTTTTCGACAATTAGGCCGTCATGCCGGGAAAGAATTCACTCATTGGTTAAGTGATGCTGAATTAAACTCTGCTCATGTCCATGTCTTAATCAATTGCAGTGAAGTTAAACCGTACCTTGAGTATGTTATCATTCAACTCTTACCTTTGCAATGCTTACATTGTTATACACTAATTCATTTCATTTGTACCAGCTCATTTCTTGTGGCTGAGGAAGTCGTAGAAGGAAATGCTTCTGCTAGAATACACTCAGAGTTTCCCCAATGGTTTAGAAATCAGGTCCATACTTTTTCCTATGTTTTGAGCAAGGTTAATTTGACGCTTGCTTTAAAAATGAATTTGGTATCTTTGTAGGTTTTTAATCAGGCATTGACTCCAACGGTTCAAGAGTTAAGACATCTCTCCAATTGGCCATTGAGATGTGTGAAAGAATGGCACACTTACTTCATCAATGGTTACAAATTCCATACACATGAATGGTCTAAAGGAAAGAAAACAATAAATTGTGGTGTGTACGTCAAGGGCCTTACAGAGGGTTGTTATGATGATTTCTATGGCATCATTCAAAAAATATATGAGCTAGAGTACAACAGCACTACTTCTCCAAACAGAGTTGTACTTTTTTATTGTGAATGGTTTGATCCTTCTAGAGCTGGTACTAGAGTGGATCCTAGGTTTAACATTGTCGAACTCAACTTGAGAAACAAATATAGACCGTTTGATCCTTTCATTCTTCCAACTAATGTCAGACAGGCTTATTACGTGCCATATCCACCATTCCGCAGTATAGACAAGCGTGGTTGGGCTGTAGCAGTACAAACCAAGCCTAGAGGTCGCATTGACTCAAATGAGGTTGAGGAGGATGTTGCCTACCAACTTGACCAAATGTCACAACCACAACAAATTATTGAAGTAGAACCTATAACCGCATTGCGCGACCCTGATGGTGATGGAGATGAATTAGAAGCACCTGCACAAGGTGGTGGTGATGATGATGATGATGATGAAGGAGAAGAAGAAGAAGATGATGATGATGATGATGAAGCAGAAGAAGAAGAAGAAGAAGATGATGATGATGATGAAGATGATGATGATGATGATGATGATGATGATGAAGAAGATGAAGATGAAGATGAAGATCATGATGACGATGATTGAATTTCGACTATCTTAAATATTGTAGCAAATTGAACTATCATTTCAATTGAGTTATGTAAAATACAATATTTCATTTGTAGTCATCCTTCGTTATTGTCATGCATGTAGTAATTTTAAATTCACTTTAATTTATAGTGATCCTTTCTTATTCTTTTCTATTGTTTCACTTTATGTGTAAACATTTCAAATGCAGCAATGACAGGACAAGGTTCAGATAAACCTGATAAAGGAAAAGGGGTAGCCAGGCCTAAAAAAAGGCAACGGAAGGCCCCAAAGTATGTACTTAGGGTGCCTAGTACACTACCTACCCCTACAGTACAACCTCCCTCTACTCCTGCAGTACACCCTCCTTCTCCTACCCCTGCAGTACATCCTCCTCCTCCTACCCCTGTTGTACACCCTCCTGCTCCTACCCATGCAGAAGAGCCTCTGCCTCCACCTGTGATTATTATTCCCACTCCTCCCCCTGTCATTATTACCCCCACTCCTCCCCCTGAGGTTATTACCCCCACTCCTCCCCCTGACCCTACTTCTATAGCTTCCTCATCTTCTACACCGCCTTCAGCTGGTGATGCTGAAGATGTTGACCCGCCTTTCCATGATCGACCATGGATTGAGCCATATGGAAAAGGGTAAATACTTTAATCCCAGTTTTAACTTTGATTGATGTTTTAAACTTTCTTTACTGAAATGACTTTTATTTATTTATATGAAGGTTTATTCCCTCCAGAGTTGCTTCCCAGGCCATAACACGTTCAATTAAGCAACAGTATTTGACTCCATGGCCTACTTGGGGAGCCATACCTATAGACGACAGAAAGCCATTCTGGGAGCGTTTTAAGGTCAAGAACACTTTAAATTAATTATCATTCATATCTTACCATGTCTTAATCAATGTTTGTTTTGTTCATCATTACAGAAGAAGGTGCAGTGGAAAGCTGAGCATGAAAGTCAAATTCATAGAAATTTTCACATGAAAGCATCTCATCGGCTCTCAGAGATGTTTAGGGATGCCAGGATTGCAGGGGAGCGCCCTGACTGGATGGGCGAAATTATTTGGAACTCTTTGCTTGCACATTGGAACACAGTAGAGTTTCGTAAGAAGTCTGCTACAAACCAGAAGAATAGATCGTCTGAAAGGGGTGGTGCCTTGCATACTGGTGGGTCGATCACGATTCACGAGCATGCCATTCGTATGGTAATCTCTTCAAGCTGTCTCTGTCCAGATTTTCTTGTCTCTTAAGCATTGTGCAAGTATGTTTGATGTTGATAAGCATTGCTAAAGGTGTAGCAACTCATATTAATCACTTAATTGCAAAATGAGTGGTTGAGTTCATCATAAACTTATTCAAATTGATGATAAAAGTTTCCCCAACCATCAAATAATGTTTCCAAACGTGTTTATGCAGAATGACCCATTAAACCACCAAATTTTGCCTAAATGTGGAAGTGAACTTGTGATTTTCTGCTGCATTGTGTCCCTTGACTGTCTTAGTGCTTAAACATTTTCAATTTGATGGTTTAAAGTTGTTAGCACTGTTCGTTTGGTCTTTCTCCAGCCACTGCACCAAATCACCTTTTGAACCATCACTTTTGCCTTAAATTTGCAACTGCACACCTCGTATTGACAGCTTGACTGTTTTGGTTGTGTTTCATTGCTTATGGAGTCATTTTTGGTGAATTGAAAGTTGTTTTCTATTGTTCATATGGTCAATTTTGAGCCAAACCAAAATATACTTGCTACATGACCAAATTTTCGTCACTTTTACCAAGTGCACAACTGAAATTCTGCAGTAGATTTTTTCTTGGTTGTTTCACTGCTTCTACATGTTCAATATGATGATATAAACTTCCTTTAGGTGTCATTTGATCCCTAAAACCACTGCCACTCATTTTTACCACTGAAACCATCATCTTTCTACTCAATTTGCTGCTGCAGTGTACATTTTAGTTGCTGTTTGGTTTTTAGTCACATTTAAATTTCGAATTTGGATTGGAAAAAGCTGGGTTTATCTCCTTTGGTTTCCACATTAATATTGGATTCCATGTTAAGTCTAAATTATGTTACAGGCACAAGCTCTTGGACGAGCGGTCCATGTTGACGAGGTCTTTGCACAGACCCATGTTCGGAAGGGCACTAATGAATTCGTTGATGAAAGGTCTCGCAAGACTCATGTAAGGAAATAGCACTCCTAGTATTAGTAATCCACATGATTATGTTATCTTCATCATTCTCTGACATTGCTTTTATTGTTTGAACAGGAAGATTTTTCTATGAGACTTTCACAGGTTAGATCCGAACATGGGTCAGCTCCTACACCGGATGATACGAGTAATACAGATGACGACATCCGTAGGACACAGTGCTGGGTCGATGTCGTTGGTGGGAAGAAAAAGGGACGAGTCTACGGTGCAGGACAACTTGCTGCAAACTATACAGCATCGCAAGGAGGTACACTGAAGCATCAACCTTCTTCTTCCACCTCTTCTGCTGACGAGGCCATCCAGCGCTTGACACAGCTATTGGACCAACGTGACCAGGAAAACCGTGCATTGAGAGAAGAATATAGTGACTTGAGAGATGAGTTCTCAAGCTTCAAGACCCTGGTCATGAGAGCGCTGCCTCAAACTTCAGACACTCCTTCCATTACCCCTCCGACCCAGCCACGACCCTCCCTGTCACCCGCCGTCCCTCATCAGCCCACACCAGTCCAGCCCACACCAGTCCAGCCCACACCAGTCCAGCCATCTACAGATGACCAGGAGGATGAACATCTTTCTGAAGACTATGTAGATTTTTAGTTTCATTTTGTTATTGATCATAGTACATTTAAATGTTATTATGATATTGTTAGAATATAATTGATGTTAGTACATTATGATAACAATGTTATAGTACTTTATGCTTTTCCATCAATGAATATCAAATTTTGGGATGGACAATATATATATGCAGGTCTGTTTGTTTGTATATTGAAACTGTTATACAGGTCTGTGTGTTGTGAATATGATATGCAGGTATGTGTGGTAGAACAGCAAAACAATTAAATCAGATATTTCTCTGCACCGTACCGAAGGCTTTACCCAGGGCCTCCGCCCTTCGGTAATTACCGAAGGCCATAAGCCTTCGGTAATTACCGAAGGCTTACGGCCTTCGGTAATTACCGAAGGCTTATGGCCTTCGGTAATTATCGAAGGGCGTAAGCCTTCGGTAATGGTTACCGACAGGGGGTTTACCGAGGGCTTTTTGTCCGTCGCCAGGCCGTCGATAATAGGCCGTTACCGAAGGCTTTTGGCGTTTTCCGAAGGATTTTGGCCTTCGGTAATGCCCTTCATTACTGTAGTGGTGGTTGTGGTTGGTTGGAATGCTTCCGCTAGAGATGGAATGTACCTATGTGGAAGGGACTCACCCTTGAGGGAGAGATTGTTGGGAATCCAAGTGTGGTTCCAAGTCTCACATTGGATAAAAATGAGATGGACATGGGTTTATATACACATAAGATACCTCCATTGGTAAGAGGCCTTTTGGAGTGGTACCAAAAAGCAAATTCGTGAGGGCTTGGCCCAAAGCGGAATATCTTGCTAGTGTGGAGATCCAGATGAGTCATGAGAGGTGGAGAGCAAGAGATGCTCAGTGTTTGCCCTACAGAAACTAGAGTAAGGAACAAATAATAAAAACTAAAGATAAAATATCAACAAATTCAAAATAAAATAATATTATACCTAAATAAATGAAAAATCAAATTAAATATTACTGGGCCCAAACTAATAAAATAAGATTTAAACAAAATTATTAATAAACCCCTAATATTTAAGTTTATCCCAACAAAACTTTCTCATAAACTTGAATTTTTCATTTTTTATTCGGCTTTCCATGTGTATCACCTCACATCAGGCTTCCTTCTTTTTCAATAAGATTTGGATTCTTCTTTTTCTTCATTACTGACTTCTGCTTTGCTTTGACCGACTTCCCAATTACCTTTGCCGACTTTATTTTCATTGTGGTACACTACAAGAAAAATCACAGTTACATACGGTCAAAATCCGTATATAACCTCCAAAATCCGTATATAAAATGATATTACATACGGATTATATACGGACAAAAATCCGTATATAAAAGAAGCGTAGGTAAGGTATATACGGATATATCCGTATATAATTTACATACGGAAAAATCCGTATATAATTTATATACGGAAAAATCCGTATATAATTTACATACGGAAAATCCGTATATAAAATCCGTATATAATTATATACGGAAAATCCGTATATAAAATCTGTATATAATTATATACGGAAAATCCGTATATAATTATATACGGAAAAATCCGTATATAATTTATGATTTTATAAAAAAAAATAGGTGATTCTGCATCTGCATTTAATAGTTATGAGTTTCAATAGCTGATAAAAGTCAACATAACTAACAAATTGCCAAAAATCATCTAATATAGATAAACATTTATAACTATTTAATAAAAGATATAATTCACTGAAAACTTTCAACATTTATCAAAAATAAGACGTAAGTTTCGAGCTAAATGGTTTCTATATCCAAGAAAAGACAATGCAAAAGTAAAAAAGTTGTACAAGAAAATATATAAGGATCCTATACTTGAATGAATAAATAAAAAATCTGTCCAAAATGGTAAAATATCAAAGTCTAAAGGCAGAGAAAGATGTTTACAACAACTACAATATCTTCTCTAGATAGAAAAAGATGTCGCCTTGCGCTATTCTTTTCCAAACATGATGTCTAGTCCATTGCTCAATTTCGCATAATGTGAAATGTTATAGGGTAAAAAGCTATCACCGTGTCAATAGTTGTCAAAGCAAACTGCTCCAATACCATCACTTTGCCCCGACCTACAATAATAAGGAAAAAAAGAAATACAATTAATACTTTTAAAAAATTAATTAAAAGATTCTGCACTTAACTCATTAAATTAATAGAAATTTATTGTCACTTTTTGCGAGGAAGACTTTTTTCTTATTTTCTTTTCTTAAGAGTTTTTATCTAAAATATTATGAAAAAGAAGTCAACTAATTAATAACAATTGAATCCAAATTTGCAACAAGATTATACTAAAATCACAAGGTATGGTGCATAATATTAGTTCAAACCTCTTGGTATATTCACACGTTCATACATCCAAATATAATTAATTTTGCAGCAATCCAGTTAATACTTTTAATATAATATACTAATAATCCCAAAGGAAAAAGTTTATTACAAACCATCTAATATATATATATATATATATATATATATATATATATATATATATATAATAATATTTTACACCCAAAATTTGAAATGAAAACTTATCTTAGCTTGCTATATAATATATAACGTAATAAATGTAATATATATAACAATATATCAATCAAGACTAACATCCCATACAATAAATATATATGCCCTGCATCCACACTATACAAATATATATTAAACAAAATTTTAACCAACTAATACAATAAAATATTTATGTAGCATTTGAATCAACACTCCCAGCCTTCATTCTCGTCTCTTCACATCAAAATAAAAACAATGAAGTGTAGTATAAGATTTGATAATACAAAATACAGAGTAGGAATATTAGTTTCAGTATAACTCATTATGCAGTAACATCAGTACTCATAAACTATAAATGAGGACAAAAAATTGAAAAAAAAAGAAATTCCAATGATTTTCTCAAATTAGCAACAAAAGTTTCTTGAAGTACAACAAAAAGGAGCAAAACAAGAGACAATAACTAACCAGGAAATATCATTGCAATAGGCCATGATCGAAGCAGATTCAGTAACGAGTCTATATCAGAGTCTGCAAATTTACTAGAATGATAATGTGAAGTATCTTTCAGAATTTTAACAATGGCACCCAGTATGGAAACATGGAGCTCAGTCAAAGACAAGTTCTGCTTTTCCTGCATGAGATTCAAAAAATATAACCAATTTACACAGCACACTTTATTTTTGAATTCATGTATGCTCCGTAAAAGTTGAAGCCCACTTGCTAAAATGTGCAGCTTTATTGTTATTAATTCTTATACATAGTTCATATGCAGAGTTTCTCATAGGTAGTTGGAAATCATGTGTAAGTCCGTATTAAAGGACATCATAAACTTCAGATTTCAAGTCTTTAATCAAAAGGCAGTTTAAGTTATCATCATCAACAAGCACATTGGAGTTCGAAATGATCATGGGTAAAGCAGACATGGAAGATTAAAACATTCCCCAATCCTGAACATGGCAACTTTGAAGTTCCTTTGGCCAAAAGTATATGATTTTAACTGTATCTATAACAAATTAATAACCAAAGAAAAATAAAACATCTACCATATCTACCTGGTCAGATTGTAATACATTATTGAACTCAATAATCTTTTTAAGAATCCCATCAAACTGAGCAGCATCAAAAACAAGCATCCCTTTCTGACAACAAAATTTAATAACAGGGTATGAGCTAAAAAATTACATAATAAGTCAAAGAGGGAAAAAGTACAAAGTTCCTCACAGAAATTGTGTTAAAAGAACTATTACACTACTTTAAGTACCATCCACTTCCAAATGGAATCAAATTACTCGTCCATTGAGCAACATTCTATAAAGATGATATGCTGGCCTAATAATTAAACCACTCATAAAAGAGGATGGTATATTCACATCAGACAAAGGGACAAATATTTTGAAAAGATTGACACATTCTCTTCTTCATAAATATGTCTCTACTATCTTAAGTACTGTGACTCCAGACTTCAGAGCATAAGCGAAAATCAAATGCAAGGAAAACATTCATAGAACAACAAGATAACTTCTCCTGATGTGGCACAAGAAAGTGAGTCTGTTCATTATTAAATCAGGATTAAACATGCTGCCTGTAGGTAAAAACATGTACCTGATCGATTGTATGGAAGCTTACGGATAGGCATACCATCACCAATATCCACATCAAACACTGAATAAACACAGGCAAAGTTTATAAGAAATGAATCTGCAGAAGGCAAACCTAATTAAGTGTTCAGGGAAGCAAAGAAAACTGACCATAATCATACTGAATACCATCAAACAGTTGGCGATTTGATTCCTCAGGTCCATCAACAACTTCACCGATCTTTAAGTAAACGAGAGTTGTTAATAAAAAATCTTATAATATCATCTATATTTGCCACTGTAACTTGGATTTCAATTAGGCAACAAAAATAGATAGTTTAAGTGAAATACAAAATATAGAACAGAGGGAATTACTTTATCCCACTTCTGTTCTCTCTTGTTCCATCCATATGCCACCCCATTATCCCCCTCTCTCACTATTTTTGTCTGGCTATCAGTTGATCCTGTTAAGAACCAGAAGATGCTTAAAACAGAAACCATGTCAAAGACGAGTGCTCGAAATGCAAGAAAGTTATAACATAGTTAAAAAGAGGAAGGGATGTTCATTCTCTAACCACGTATCATGCAAATGTATAAATTACAGAATGTCATTAGCCAACAGGTATAACAGAACTGTGGAAAACCTATAAGTTATGACTCATTTAATGCTACAATTTCATTCAATCAAGCTCGGCTCTCCTATCTGAAAAGACATTCAAAGCTGAAAATAGCATCTGTTTTACAAAGATGAGCGATCTTCAACCAATGTGATGCCATTACTTGCAAATTATATCTGTCTCCCCAACCCCGATTCCAACACTCCAAAAGAAGAAACAAATGGTGGGGGTAAGGGGTAATGCTCATGCTAAATGGAATTTAAAGAGAAAAACAGTTAAAAGTATACCCGGGATCTTTAGTGCCTCCAAGCCTGGTAACTCTTCTAATTTCAATCCTCCAACCCTCTTCCTAGCAAAATTAAACAGATCAAGCTGACTTCATCAATAATAGCAAGACATAGCTAATCCAAGCATAACATAAAATATATAGATTAAAATTAAAAAAAATGGATTTTCAAGTTGTAAAATGTTCACATGAAACGGAAGTCATTTATTCACCAAGGAGAAATGAACCATATATTACCATGGTCAAGTGAAAATCTTGGTTAAGAAATTATCAATATGGACAGACAAGAAAAGGAAAAACTGATGTTACAAAGGAGTAGCCATCAAAATGGGCAAGAAAGTGTCCTATAAAGCTTAATGGATAAGTACATCAAAATGATGTTGTAGAAACCACATTAATCTTTCAAGGTCCTAATAATTAAACCACACATAAAAGAGGATGGTATATTCACATCAGACAAAGGGACAAATATTTTGAAAAGATTGACACTCCAACCACGGCTTGCGAGACCAACCACAAATGTGCCAAATAAAACAAACAACGAAAAAGATTAGGGTTCGCGATTAACGATTTCATCGATTACTAAGCATTAGGATTAGGGTTTACTTACCAGATGAAGATACTCCTTCAGCATCCAACTACGACACCCGACGAACAAGGAGATTGCTTGGTGAACGCCGGAACACGACGGACACTTTGACAGAGAGAGAGGACACAGAAGCAGAGCACGACGGACAGGGACTGTGAAGAGGGCTGGAGAGAGGGACAGGGAGAGCGAAGACGGCTCGAGAGAGGGACGGCGAGAGCTCCAGGGTTCGAGAGAGAAAGGACCCGAGGGTTCGAGGAGAGAGATAGCTCGAGGTTTTCAGAGAGAGAGAGAGTAGCTCGACGGTTCGAGAGGGATAACAAAGAGTGAATGATAGGTTTCAGCTTCTAATTAATAAAAGTACGTTTTTTTAAAAATTATTTTTGAAATCCGTATATAATATACTTCATTCTACTTACATATAGGTAATGGAATTCCAGGGGATATATCCTTATGAAATTTTCCCGCTGCCACGCGCCAAGTTTATGTATGGAATTTATATACGGAAAATCCGTATATAATATCTGTATATAATTTTATTTTAGAATCCGTATGTAATATCCGTATAAAATATTTAAATTATATACGCACTACTGGAAAATTGGGATTTACAGACGGCCTTTTACCGAAGGCCTTAAGGCCGTCGGTATAGAGGTCATTACCGAAGGCTTATAAGCCATCGGTAAGGACCTCATTAAGTTAAGTTTGAAATTAGGTTCGTCGTGCCCCCAAAATCATTTTCATCAGCCTCGTCGTTTTGTGCGTTCCTCCCTCTCTTCACACGGTTGCCTCGGTTGGTTCACGGTCTGTCACTTTATCGGTGAGTAACCGGCGGTGGTTGGTCACGGTGGTCAGTGGTGCGTCCATCGGTGTTGGTTGACGGTGCGTGGTGGTTTTCGGGAGTCCGGGGCTAGGGTTCGTCCTAGGTTCGTTCTTTCGTTGAGGGGTGGTGGTGTGGAGGTTGAGGGACTTTGTCGGAGGTAAGTTCCACAGAACTTGAATTACACTGTCATGTTCATTTTGGTAAAGCTTAGATAGTGTTGCTGCCTTCATCTATTTTTCATTAACTTCTTAGTATACGGTTGAAGGAACTTGGTTGAGGGTTGCGTTGGAGTGGCCGTTGTTGAAGGAACTTGGTTGAGGGCTGCGTTGGAGTGGCCGTTGTGGGGCGTTGCTGTCAAGGCTATCTCGGTTGAGGTAAGTTGTTCGTTTAAAAATTGGTTATCAGTTAGAATGTTGTTAAATCTGTATGACTTTGTTGTGGCATCAGTATGTGCTTGTTTGATTGAGAAAGATTGATTTGTAATTGGAATGAGGGGCAAGGTATTGGCATGCCAGTTAGAAAGTTTAAATAAACTTTAACCGTAGTATAGGAAAATGAAAGAAAACGAGGAATACAATTAAACATTATTCCTAAGTTTCAATTAATGTAAAAGTTAAACTGTGAGTGACAGAACTTTCCTCAAAAGTTCAATAAAAGAAGGAATAATTCAGTGAAATTGTTGTAACGATGAAATGAAAAAATGAGAAACTTACATTGGGTGCAAACCTTCAATGACTAAGATTGTGGGAGGTTTGATGAGGTGAGAGGGGTCCAAGAGACCAGTGACATGATTGTAGATTGGTTTTTGAACAGCAATTCCATCTTTGATTGCTTGAACTTGGTCATACATGAGATCAAAATCGTTGGCTCTAGGGTCAAGGGCAGTGACTCCCTTGTCCTTTCTGCCAGTTGTATCCAAATAGTGGTAATCATCCAAGCATATGACTGTAGTGGTGTGACTGATGATAGTGTTGGAATCAGGGTTGCCACCCTTTGGTGGTTCTGATGCTCCTCCAAACACACTGGTAAGCCTCCTCATGAAGGTAGTTTTTCCACAACCTAAGTCAGCAGCCAAACCAATCAACACTGTGTGTTGGTCACTTGCTGCAGATTTTATCACATAGCTTCTGCCACTGTTGATACCCCTCTTGCTGTTCCTCCCTTGTGCTATAGAATAGTACCCGCTATTGGTGAAAAATCAGTTCTGTTTTTGATGGGGTTGAGATGGAGCAATTTATGCTGAGAGATTGTGTTGAGTACAGAGTGGAAGCTGGCATTTTCTGTTTTTCCCCCTCTAGAGAATTTTCATACAAGAGATGTTGGAGTGGCCTCTGTTGGAGGGTTATTAAGGAAGTTACATTCCAAGAAGTTATAAGTACTAAAAGATATATCCTCCTATTTACTAAAAGAAGTTATAAGTAGTAAAAGAAGTTATAAGTACTAAAAGATATAGTCTCCTAGTTACATTCCTCTGTTGGAGTGCCCTCTGTTGGAGTGCCCTCTGTTATCTATATAGCCTCCTATTTACTGTTGTATACACCACTTTATCAGGAAAAATCCTCTGGTTTATCATCTCCCTCAGGACTTGTGAAGCCTCAAGTATTCTACAAGTCTTACATAGAAAGGAAATTACGCTATTGTATGTGTATTGATTTGGCTTACACACCTTCCCCTACAACTCTTCCAGAAGCTTCAAGACATTTTCTATCTATTCAACCTAACAGTATCCACTAATTATAACACTATAACTTACAACATCAGGAAAGCTCCCCCTAAACTCCATTTGTAAGAGCATATTATGCACTTCTTTTAACCTACCCAAATGACAAAGTGAATGGAGAATAATATAATATGACATGGTGTTCCAACAAACACCCACTTCTGGATACTCTCTGAACACCTTAATTGCCACCTTTCTCCCATCAAAACTGTTAGATAGCCTAGCTAGAAACAAATCACAAGAATCTACAGAAACAAGAACACATAATTTACTAATTTATCAAACAGTTTCCGAGCCTATAGAATCCACCCTGCTTCAACAAGAACTTGGAAGAACACATCAAACACAAAGGGATGTGCACCCCAGTCCTTGTAACCATAAATCAAACAGTTAATTTCTAATACAATTCTGATATGATTCTACTAACTGTTATTCTTAAATGCTATAATACTTAAGAAATGAATAAACTATGAAATTTAATATCCCTAATTAATGTACTTTTATCGTTGTTTTAATCAAGACATTATTATGTTAATCAAGTGTGGTAGAGTTCCTTTCTTATGCAATTCATGTTTCTCATCATCTAGTATACATATCAGTTGATGATTTTGAATTTTTCCCTTCTCAGCTTAGGTTTTTGAGACCCGTGTGGCATTTGTACTAAGAGAGTAACATCAGAAAAATAGTGCTTTGTAAAAGAAAGAATTACTGAAAAAGAGCATTTAACATTAGGAATAAGAAATTAGGAAAAGGAAAATTGTGAAACAAAGTAAGATTTTTTCCAGCAAGGAGGGTTGGAGGTTTAAATAACCAATCTTAGCCAAGTCTATGATTAAATGATTTTAATCATTCAAAAACATGCTCAAAAGGAATAGGCGTACTAAAACTCAAGTAGGAAATGAACAGCTGTCAACCATGTCATCTGTGTCCATTTATGCATGGAAGAAGCTTTGATCAAATTCCAGCAGAGAAAAATAACCACTCCATTGCTAATAAGCCCGTAATTTACCATCAAAACATTGTTTCTCACTCAAGCTGTTTTTTGTGTCTAATAGCATTCATTCTTGATGGCATCTATTTCTATTTTATTTATATCTTCATATTTATTGTTATTTGCAATAAGCTGTTGCTTGATTTTGTCTGGGTTAGATTCATGTTAGGATTGGTTGTGTTTGCAATGCTTTAGGTTCAGGAAGCTGAGAACAAGCTTAATGTTCCTAATGTTGCAAAGGAACAACCGCATGATGTCAATTATTTTCTACTCTTCTCAAATAGTTATTTTTATTTTAAAATTTTGCTTGGAAATACAATTCCAGGGATTGCTTCGTTAAAGCACAAGTCAATATTAGTGCAGTATTAAACTTTATCTCATTCTTAATTAGGAAACAAAGGGTCATGAACCTAATGTTACTAGTAAGAGAGAGGTCCAAAACTACAGTCTTGTTGGTATACCAAAACTAATGCCTAGTTAAAAGCTTTTAATGAGGGTACATGTTTTTTGGAATTCCCATGAGGTAGTACTCATATTTCACATAGAGAGTAAAACTAAAAGCAGTGAAAATTTCTGCTAGCTGCATGTGTGATGTGGACTTGAAATCAATGAAAGAGACTCAAGGAATGTCTCTGGCCTATTTGTGTTCACTTTTGGGGACTTAGGGACAGATACAGCAACGAGTAGGACACATGAAATTAAATCAACCACCTATATATCTCTCCCCATTTCAATCTTCTATATCATAACATAACATATTATGTGACCACAGTAGTTAACCATGGTTTGTAATATATACATCAGATAATGTTAGAGTATGTTTAGAAACTTGTTCAAATTTAAAAATAGATGAATCACGTGTAAGATATTAACATTATATACATTAATGGATGTCCTGTGGATTATTTGATGTGCATTGGATATTGATCATTGATTAGATCTTTGAGATGCACATTATGCATGTTTGTATGTGTTTGAAAACTGTTATGCAGGTCTGGTTGTAATTGAATTTTGTTATACAGGTCTGGGTTGCACAACAAAAACCATTTTGCTGAAACCTGCCCTGCATATTACCGAAGGCTTTTGCCCTTCGGTAAATGCCCTCGTATGCCCATTACCGAAGGCTTTTGCCCTTCGGTAATTACCGAAGGCTTCTGGCCCTCGGTAATTACCGAAGGGCAAAAGCCCTCGGTAATGGTTAGCGACAAGGAATTTACCGAAGGATTTTTGGCCGTCGATAGGCCTTCGGTAAACACCCATTATCGACGGCTTTTGGCATTTTCCGAAGGCTTCTGGCCTTCGGTAATGCCATACTTTTTTGTAGTGACGGATTTAAATCCGTATATAATAATCCGTATATAATTTTAATATTTCTTGTAGTGGTAATCCTCTTTTTGACCTTGACCAACTTGTCTAAACATTTGCTAATTTGTTTTTTGTTCTGGTTGTCTTCCTAATAACTTTGCTACCACACGGTCAATTGCAACTTTAACATTATTGTTTCCAAAATTCGATTTATCAGTGGCTACTTCACTATAATGGTGGTTCTCCTTGCTAAGATTTTGCTCTTGAAGTATCCAACTTAGCTTTCCTAGACATTGTATCTCCTCATCTATGGCTTTCCTCCATCTTTCATCAAGCACAACTTCTTTAAATTTTACATCTTCTACACATGTTAATAAACATGCTACATGTACCTCATCAGTGGAGTTATTCGAACTCTTGCTAATCATATCTTGCTTCAAGCACCTCTTCTGCAAGATCTTCAGCTACAACCGAAATAATGTTGACCATTATGTCTCACTTTGTTTTAGTGGAGAGAGATCAGATTAGTAGGGCACATAAGAGTCACTTGAAGAGAGAGGAAAGCCAAGTAAGAGAAAAAAAAAGAGAGAAAGTCTTTCCCACATAACACAAAGTCTGTACAGTTATTTTCGTCGTTGTGAAATCATTCACCTTTGAATTGGGTTGGTTTTTGGACAGTGGGTTGTATGGTTCTTCATTTTAACCGTTCGGATCGTCAATCAGAAGTCTAATTTGGAAGAAAAAAGTTTCGCATCACTGATTTAGAGAATTTTCATCTTCTTTGGTTTGGAGAATTTTCATGCTTAGTTTAGTTAATTGAAAACATCATTTGATATTTTTATTGGAAACCCTTTTTGTACCTTATTATTGATCATAATGAATTTTTTTCGGACGATTCGTGGTTTTTACGCTTACATTGAGGAGAGTTCCACCTTAAAAATTGGTGTGTCTCTTTTGAATTGTGATTGTCTTCTATTTGTCTCTTTTGGATTCTGTTTGTCTTCTATTTATTTTTTTGTGTTTCTTGCATATTTTCGGAGAGATTGAATTTCTACTGTACTAGTTATTATTGTTTTTGACTTTTTTTTTCCATGAGTGACCGATTGTAGCTCAACTACACATGAACCTTTCTCATGCCCAAGTCCGCATGAAGCGCCTTGCTGATCGAAAACGGACAAAAGTTGATGATGACTGGGTTTTTGTGAAGTTACAACCATATTGCCAACATTCAGTTTATCTTAAGAAGAATGAAAAATTGGGCATGCGTTATTTTGGTCCTTTCCGCATTGTTCAACGCATTGGCAGTGTTGCTTATAAGATGTTGTTTTCCAAGTTTCACTCTTAAAAAGCTGTATTGGTGCTCTATGCCGTAATATGTTCTGCTTCCATTGTTGAATTCTGATAGCCATCCAATGATCGCCCCTTTTTGCTGTTTTGGATGTGCGTAAGGTAAAAATTCATGACTCTTGGGAGGTCCAACAAGAAGGTCACTCTTGATGGGGAGGGTAATTTCATATGCAATTCAAAATTAGTGACCCAACAAGGAAGAGTAACCGTATCAAAAAGAAGTTGTTAAAGGTGAGAGAAAAATGAGGAAATCAAAGGAATAAGAGATGGGCAGAGGACGGGGTAAACCTGCCCAACATCTTTCCACTTCTAGACTTTTTCTCTCTCATCAAATCCATCTTTCCCTTTTATAGTTTTTCCTCTTATTTATGAAATAATATTGGGGTATACATTACAAAAATTAAATAGTTATAAAAACTAAATTTTTATATTTCTTAAAAAAAATGTTAAAAAGATAAAAAAAGATCATTTCAAATAAATATAAAAATTTTGTATATGTCAAAGTCTCATTTTTCTTTTTCAATTCTTTATATGAAATAGTGGAATAACGATTGTATTGCTACTCTTGATTCAATGCAATCCTCTTTTCCTTATATGCTGTCTTTAATATTTTGGGGGTTCATAACATATGTTAAGTTATGTATGAATCAACGGTCAAATAGCAAAAAGCTTGCTTATAAATACCAAGACCTAGATGATGAAAAAAAAGTGAGAGAAATACTAAAGTGCTAAAACATTGTTAAATCAATTCAAGAGAAGAAAAGAGACCAAACTCTTTGAGCATTATTGATATATTCATTTTTGTATACAGTGATGTTGGTTGTGTGTAAAGTATTATACCTTGTGAATATTTTTTTACGTGAGAGATTATATTAATAATTAGGATTGTAAGTTCTTGAAATTAGTGAGTGATTGAGAAATGATACTTGGAGAGGTTAAACTCGTTGTAACTTACAAGAAGTTTATACTTGTGTTTCCTAGAGAGAGTTAAACTTATGATACCTAGAAAGTTTACTACTCATGGTAACTTGAAAAGGTTGATACTTGTGTTAGTCAAAAGTGTTGATTAATGAAATTTCTTAAATAGGTTGCTTTAGAGACTGGATGTAGTTTCAGGTTGTATAACCAATCAAAATCATCATTAGTTCAAAAATAGCTCAAAACACATGCTATAATCAATACAACTTACTAAATTAACTTAAATTAGATTTCAACATAAAGAAGCATCCTATTTAACAATTACTCAACTCTATCTCATCATAGTATAAATATTTAAATCTAAACTAGTTTCCCTCACTTGAGAACGATGCTCCTAAGGTTCATTGTTGATTTCCTATGTCGGTTAACCTCTCACAAATAACTCTATCAACACAAAAAAAGGTCAAATCAATTATCTAAACATTTACTCGACCTCAATAAAACATAGATTCATTTTGAGTACACAAATGACACATGCAATAACTATAGGTAAAACTAACATAATCAAGATCTAACTCAAAATAATATCAAAATTGAACTTACTCTATTCAAGTTTCTATTCAATCATATTTGTAGAGCTTGTTATTAAGACTCTAGTCGTGGTCTCTGACTATAAAAAGGATGGAAAGTGAGGTCAAATGTTTATAAAGAGGATTGATAATGTTTTAAATGTGGTTTTAAAGAGATAATAAATTTTTATAAAATGAAACTCATTAGAAAACTATTTATTGTTCAATATTTTAATAATAAAATAAACCGAGTGTCATCTTTTAAGAATTACTATCCACTTTATCATTTTTTAGGTCCTTAAATATGACAAATAGATTCAAATATATCAATTGGAACAATAAACAAGAAAATAAACAAGAAAATAAAAGGATAAGTTAAAGCAATAAAAAACAACAAAAGGGACAAAGACAATATACAATCTTTGGAGTTCATAGGTGTTTGAACTGACCATTAGTTCCAATCTTTATCCCATGCTTATCTCTACTCAATTTCAAAGAATTATTAGTTGTTGTCCAAATTGAAATAGATATTTCTATAATACAATGATAATCCAAATAATTTCTTCATTTGTTTACTTTATAATTATCACTAATGCAAAAATGTTAAATAACGACACTAAATAATGATGTTTTTCTTACAGGCGAAGTAATAAAATAAGCGATGGTAATATGATAATTAAGTGTAATGTTATAACAACAGTTTGAAAGATGTCTATCATTATAACTTTAAAATTGAAAAACAACGAAGGTTTCCTCGGTGAACCATCGTTATATGTTTCTTCCATCACATTAAAAAAAACACTAACAATTTTAATGACGGTTCTTACCAAGACTGTCATAATATATCATTTTATTATTTTTTTAAAATTTTTGATTGGATTTATAACGATGGAAATTTATAAACCTCTTTCATTATTAATTTTTATTCTGTATAAAATTTGACGATGATTATTTTGAATTTTCCTTAAATTTGAAATCACTAATAAAAGAAATGTTTCTCTTTGTTTGTTTCCTTCTGCAGAGTCATTTTACTGTTTAAGAGTCATAAAAAGAATCAAATTAACTTTTAACTATTAGTGTAGAGTAAATTTTACATTCTACTATCACAAATCCATCTTATCATGTACATTCGAATTTTAACACTTAATTGGTCCACGTAAAGCTATAATTTTTCACAAGAAAAAAATGCAACAACGTAAGGGTGCTGTGTTCTAAATTTGCCAAAATTACAAACAACGGAAAGCAATCACAATAAGAATCGTACATCACACACAGTTCACAATCTTGGAAGTAAAGAATAGGTGGCTAAGTAACTCCTCCTACACTCACACATATAACACACATCTTATTTCTCACATTAATTCGTCTGTTATCTAATATGTCTTATATTATTGATTGCTTATATGTCTAAGGTAGTAGGTTGATGATCTCAGAGGTAAATCTTAGTTTAATAATTTAGTTTAAGATATTGACCATGTAACAGAATTCGTAATTGACAGTGCCTGTCAAAATTAGCTATTGATAAATATTTATGGTGTGGGCTTTATTTTTGGAAAAAGATGTTTTCATGTTACACTTCTTCCATTTGAACTGAATTATTTACTTTACTTCTAGGTTGGACTCCAAGCAATATGTTGGTTGGTGAAGATGATGATGAATGAATTGGTGTTGGGAGTGAAATAAGTGATGCTGCAACGTGGGAAACTGCTATGATGATGAAATGGAAGTACTTGAAGATTTCCGAAAGGTTTGTTTCTACACCAACTTTGAATTTCTTTCTTTACGAGAGAAAGCCTTATCTGAGGTTGCTTCCCTCATTAATACGATATTTGACATAATAAATTGCAATTTCTCATTAAAAACAACCAAATTCACAACCATTAAAACAAACATAAACACAGCTTCCTTTCAATCACACAATAAACAATCCAATTTTTCTATTAATCCCCTCACACAATTAACCCAATCTCCACTTGCTACAAGTGAAACCAAGATTCAATCCCAAAAGAAAAAAGAGTGGCTATGGTTTTTCATGTTGAAAAATCACCAGAAATTGTGTTGTGGTGTGCGGCGTTTCTTTGATGAGAATGACAACTTTTAAGTGGGAAAACCTTATAGGGTGCTAAGGTCACAACCTGATCTGCTTTGGTGCTCTGGAGGTGGTTTGGTAGTAAATGCATCGTCGACAATAGTATGTAACAGTAGTGAAAGTGGTTGTCGTTCTTGATCAGTCAGTAATTAAAATTTTAAAATCTATCTATAAAATCCGTAAATAATTTAAATTTATTGACAATTTCTTTTAATAAAATTTTATTGGTAATTCCATAAATTTTTGTTATATAATTGTTCTTCTTTTTCTTATGTCTTTATTCACCCAACAACACATATGCATCTAATTTAAACGTGTGTTTAATATTTCAATTTAAGTGATTGTGATCATAATCTCATTTCGAAAGATCCTTCAAAGTTTGGCTAATTAAATGTAGTTATTAGCCTATATATTTCTTAAATTATGATATTCATAAACATACAGAACACTGAGATAAAAAATTCAAACAGTGTTACTTCTAAGGCAGAAGAAAGTGGAGAGAATGGTTTTGGTAGGGTTGTTTTACTTTGTGTTCCCCTCGCACCATCTACATTTGTCAGTACAATATTCTCAACAGGCCCAAGGAACTTCGATCCTACCTGCAGATAAAAGCTTGACATGAGCATCCATCAAACAGCAGCTAATGATGACTCCAGTTAGCAGAAACATATGTTGCCGTTCAAGGTGAGATACTAAAAATGGAAGATACGACGACTTTGTTTCAGAATTTGAGGCACATTGACTTCTATACCAAAAATAAATAAATAAATACATAACTAGTGTATGTAAGCACCATTTCTCTGTACATAATTAAAGAGGAAAAAAAAGTTATCCTTTCTTCCTAGTATAAAAGAGAAAAAAACCACCAAATAAAGTCTCATATATATATATATATATATATATATATATATATATATATATATATATATATATATATGTGTATGTATATATATAAATAAATAAAAGTGCTGAAATTTTATTTGAC
Organism: Vigna umbellata; assembly: GCF_029865625.1. Taxonomy (NCBI): domain Eukaryota; kingdom Viridiplantae; phylum Streptophyta; class Magnoliopsida; order Fabales; family Fabaceae; genus Vigna; species Vigna umbellata. The sequence continues at coordinate 50,321,699 of NC_142165.1, read as the reverse complement.
AACACAATTTTTTTTTAACTCCACTTATCCGAACAAGATTTTTAAATTTTATCCATATTAATGAATTTATGAAAAGCTACCCCATTTACATGAAAAAAAAACCCTAAAGTGTGACAACAATTTTTATAACTGTGATTCTTACTAAATAATTAGCCATCTTACAATTATATAAAGTTCATACTATGAATTGATTTTGATTCATATTTCATTTCAGAAAATGTTTTCTTAACAATAAAACAATAACACATAATTTATTATCAAAATATTATTATAAAAAGTTGTTAATATGGTCCTTTCATTTCTTCACTAATTATCTTTGACATTAATTAGAATTGTTGTAGCAAAATTTCCAACTCTTACCACTACAGAAAATTGCTGCTAACCTCCTAGAATATCCATTCATGTATACCGGTATAATGCAAAAAAAAATCTTTAAACCATAGTTTATGATCAACCTTTTTCTTTCTTTAATTTCACTCTTAGAGAATAAAATCATTCCCCAAAGCTTTTTAAAGCACAAATCTATAAAATGTTAAAATAATATTAAATTTATTTTCATATATATAACAAAAGCGAAAGAGACAGAGAACTTTTAGGTTCCATCTTAATAATTATCAATGTAAAAGTGTGAAGCGCCGCTTGAATCTATGATAGCATATTTTTTTCTGCATTTTCCGATTCTTTTTGTTCATTACGCACCACAAAAAAGAAGAGGAAAATATTTTTTTTCAACTTTTCATATTATTTTTTAATTACAACAATCCACTCAATCGTGATTAGTGGTCAGCCTCATTGAAAAAGTTTCCAAGTAGTTTAGAGCTCTTTAATTGAAAATATCTTGATATTGATTTTGTCCCGATTTGGTAAAAACAAAGACACACAGTGAATTGATATGGAACGCTATTTATATGAAAAAATAATGTTCTAGTGATTAAATTTTGCATTATAAGTTAATTTTACATTATTTCTTTAAGCAAATTTGAGTTCCGAATAAAGAAACCCCATGCATCGTACAATATTCTTAGTTGCTCCTACATATTTGATATTTTTATACTGAAGTATTTAAAAAAATATTTTTATAGATTACTAGTGGCACAGTGCAGCAAATTTTTCTATTTCTACATGTTCTATTTATTTATTACTCAGAAAATATGTTTTATTTTTTAAAATGTGTTTGGTTAATAATACTTTAATTTTAATATTTGTGAAGTTTATTTAATGTCATTTTTTTTATATTTTTCTTATAATCAATTCACTTCCCATTTTATTTAAAAATTTCAATGTGGTCTCTCTTTCCAATTTTTTTTAAACTTTTTTTTTTTTGTTTTCTTCTTCTCCACCTTTTACCACCACCTCTCTTCTATTTAACACCTCACTCATTGTACCTTCTCTTTTCTTTTTTTCACTAGCAACTTGAAAATTGAAAAGTTTAATTTTGAAGGAATCCTACGGATAGGGGTTGAACTCAAAATAGAATTTTATTATTTGGTTGAAAGGTGAGAATATCCGAAAGAAAAGAGGAAAAAATAGAAAGAGAAAGAGTAAAGGGGACTTGAAGTAGAAGGGGAAAAAAGTATTAAGGGTAAAGAAACCTTAAGAGAGAAAGAGAAAAAGGTAGAAGGGTAAAGAATGGTAGAAGATGGATTCTCGAGAAGAAAAAGAAGGAGAAAAGAAGGATGGTGGATGGTCGAGAAAGTGGAGAAAGAAGGTAAAAAAAAATGACAATTTCAAATGATGGTTAAACTATGTTGAATATTAATAAAAATTGAATTGAGAACAAAGAAATTAAGAAATCACATATCTGTCCCACAGATATTGAAATTAAAATACTAATTAAACTAAATATTTTAACTTTTTTTACATTAATATTTAAGAAAGACATTAATACTTTTTTATAGTAAAGTCCTCAATTGATAATGAATTTGAGACAAAATCAAACGTATTTATTGTGAGTAGTTTTCTGATTTTCTTAATTTTAATTTACATTTATTGTGAGTATTTATTTGAGACAAAGCCTCAGTTTTATTTAATGTGACAAATTAATGTTGTCCTTATAGTTTTAGTTAGCCGGTGATTTAGTTATATATTTCGAAAAATGGACAAGTTTATAATTTTTTATAATTTCAATTACTTGATTTGGATCAACACATTTAAAAAATAAACATTTTTAGTGAAATTATTAGTTTTTTATTCAATATTTAACGAACAAATACTCTTTTGTTAGTTAAAACTTATTAGAAATTTAACTCTGTGCATGTTTTAACTTATTTAATGAGTTTCAATTGATTCTTTTATATTGTAATAAATGTTACTAATAAAAAAATTCATGTTAAAAATTGAACTCCCAACACTCGAGTAATGAATTTGCTGACATAATGCGAGCTCTCTACACCAATCATAGGATTTTAATCCAATTTTTCAGTTTATCTTTTTATCTCTTTCAATTTTAATTTTTACCTTCTTTATTACCTAATATAAAAACATAAAAAATAATATTAAAATGAGTTGATCCTAAGAAAATCAAACTTAATCAAAGATATGTTTTTTCTTCTTTTAATGTTATAACCCATATTCTCTCAAGAGTGACAAACTAATAGAATCTAATAATAATAATAATTAGCTGAAATTTTGGTAACAAGACTTTAATCTACAAATTAGTTATAAATTTTTATTAGTAACAAATTTTATTTTAATTTATAAAATAATATTTAACTTAGTTAATATAATGATTATTTATTTTATTTTTAAATTAGTTATTATTTAATAATTTTCTTGTAATATATGAAGTATTTGTTTCGGAAAAAAAAGTAAAGATAAAGTTTATAGGGATTGGGGATTAAAATTTTGAAAACTTTAAATTTGGATTTATTGAGAAAAAAAGATGGAAACTATAAACATAATAATAGGTACACGTACCACCTAGTTTATCTATATGATTGATCGATTTGGAGGTAGTTGTTGTTGATAACGTTCTCATAAACCATTTAGTAAGCATGTTAGTAGAATTACAAACGAATCATAGATTATTACAGTGAACAAGGTTAGTGCATCGTAATTAAGTTTTTCAAAAGGTAAAAGTTCATTAAGGACATTATAAATAAGACATGCAGGTAAAACATTTAATATTTTTGAACTACATGTATATATTAATCTCATCAAGATCGAACACTTACTTGAGTGTTAGAGCACTTTTTGCATATAACTGATCGGATGACATCATAGAAGATGAGTGGACAAAAATTATACAATGAAAATTAGGAATAACACCATAGCTAGAAGAATTGTGGGATTAAGAGTAGTCGTGCAATAATATTTTGGCACCCACTGTGGACCCAAGTTTACTTTAATCTCATGGTGACCATGAGAAACATATAAAAAATATGATGAATCCATCGATCCTGACGAACATATAAGCTTCTTTGCAATTTAAATCGGCTTGTACATTTCTCACAATGTTGTTTGGCACAAGGTGTTCCCACCTCTCTCAAAGGGATGATGCTCGGATGGTTCACACGCCTACCCACAAGTTTCATCGACTGCTTCGACATGATTTGTTGCCAAGTTCGAAGCATAATTTGCATCAAGTCGACCACATCATCTAACATCTATCACACTTGTGAACATCCAACAAGGAAAGACGAGTCATTGAGAACCTTCATGGATTGCTTCGAGAAGATCGTGTTGGAAATACATAACTTAAGTCCTGAAGTGGCAATGCATCATAATGGTGACAACATTGAACCAGGCTCGGACAACCTTTAACAAAGGCCATCGTTCGATTTAGACGACTTAAGGACTCGAGCAGCCAAATACATGTAGTTGGAAGAACTAAGTTTTCGTAAGCAAATGAGAACTAAGGAGATATAAAAAAAGAAAAATATCTAAAGAAGAAAGCAAGACACAAGCTACATGCTAACACCTAACTAACTAAAGATCTGATACGAGGACCACATTTCACAAACTATACAATACTCAATGTCTCCAAGTCCTACATTTTAGACGAAGCCTTAAGTGCATAGCTTCTACCCTCTCCTAGAAAATCCTGAACACCCCCAATATCGATGGTAGAAAATATTGCAGATTTGGAACACTTCTCATCTTAATTTTTTTTTTGTTAATGTTTTCCATGTAATCATTATATACTATTTCCTGGACTAGAAATTTTTTCCTAAGGAGAGTTTTGGAAGTGGAGGTTTTAATGAGACACACCAAGTCAGTAATACAAGGTTTACATAAAAAAGTTATCCAAATCGGACATGAAAGTGTTCACAAAGAACCCTAATCGAGTGTTTTTATATTTAGTCTCAGACTTGTTCTTCAAGACCCCTCTAAACCTATTTCGACCTATTCCTATTCGATTAAGGATGCATTCCTCATAACCCCTCTCGAAAAATAAAAGGCTAAGAGCATCTGGTGCTCATATCGCTCACATCGAACAAATCCTTTCAAAAAAATAAATAAAGATAGATATTAGTCCAATAACTAAACAACCAAAAAAAGTAAAATGGTAATCAAGTAATAACCAAAACTCAAAAATTAACATTCTATGTCAATTAACCAACCAAGTACATCATTTTTTTATCATGCACAAAAAAGGCCTAAGTTTCACAAAAAATCTACATGATTATAAATTTGTATAACTAATAATTTAGGTTGTTGATGGGCATTATTCCATCAACAATACATGATGATTATTGTGGTAAAAATCTTCTTGTTTAGTTGTTTTCCTTAATTTTACATTATGACTATTGGTGGTTTATGTTGTCAAGTGTCAAACAATGGAGTTCTTTGTCCTTGATTCACTTAGGCACAACAGACAGAAGCGTAAAAAGATAGACAATTTTATTGTAAGCATTTGTAGTTTACCATGGAGTTATTTTGGTTATATTTTGTTTATGTAATTAGTAGATATTTGAACTTGTTTTTATCATTATGTAGACCTATAACATTTGATACCATTTTCAATGCTGTTAAATTGTAATGATGACATGAAGTCAACATTTCAAGTATCAAGGTTACTCCCAACGAACTAAACACAAATATATAATTTTTAATTTGAAGGTTGTAATTATGTATGTATATGGTTGTTTGAGTAATCTAGATATGATTGTGGGGTCATAGTTCTAAAAATGATTAAGTTTTGGGATGGTGTTCCAAAATTGATGGGAAAAGCAACCTTGAATGCACCAATGTAAGTAAGACAATGTTAAATATTTTCAACTGTTGTTAAATATTTTTATATTGTTCTTTTGTGTTTTCACCATTTAGTACACCCTGGTATTATTGAATAAATTTTCTTTGTGCAGGAAGGGAATAAATGCTTCAAGACTTAGATTTATTTATTACAACTTAGTAATGTAAATTGTTATTTATTCAAACATGTAAATTTAAGTTGTTGTATCAGTTATGAATCATACCTGGTAGACTACTTTTTTTGCAAATCAGTCCCAATGAAAGTATTTAACCTTGTTATTTGTCAATTATAGTCGCATTCGTGGTAGATAATAATTACAAATCATAGATAGTAAAAAAAACCTATATGGAGACAAACTTCTTGAAATTGTACAAAAATTCTTAAGTTGATTGTTAGTTATTTGTGCAATGTGTACTAGTTTTGTTTCCAACCTAGTAAACCTCCTTTTTTTTTTTTGCAAAACATTGATCCAATGGAAGTAGTTAACCTTGTTATTATTCAATTGTAGTCACCATTTTGGTAGGTAAAAACTATAAACTATTGGTGGTCCAAAAAACCTATCCTTCCTTCAAGTTATTTTCATTGTAGAATTGCTTTCAAACTTCTCCTAACTTTATCGATGTTCGTGAATTCGACAACAAACAACTTGCATTGAACTTCATTCTTTTCTTTTAGAAGAACAACCTCATTGATTCCTCTATTTATTATCAAGTTTTCAAAAGTAGTTTGTAAGTCCTACATGAATGACAATGCAAATGTTTTCAAGTAATGTCACTGTGTGTTATATTGGAGTTATCGAAAATTAACAATTTTTTTTCATTCCTTAAAAAAATGAAAGAAGACAAAACAAATTATTTCCTTGGCTTGAACTTGTGTCAATTTAACAATGAAAAGAGATGTTTGAAGGTCTCTAGTTACACGTTATATGAAGGTCTCCATACTTTGTGGTGTACAACCCTTTACAAAAATTGTTATTTCAAAATAACAATTACCCATATATCAAAATTGTATGTGAGAGTTCTATAGCATTTCTTTGTATACATCTTCAGTTTTGTCCAGCCATGTGTGATTCTTGAGTTTTTCATATCCATGTTGTAGGTAACGTGGTGTCTTTGACCTTTATTATCCAGTAAGTACCAAGTGAAAAATCACCCCTCCTTTCAACCCACTTACTATATAACTCAATTAAAAGATTCCTACTTATCTTGACAAAGTCATTCAACACAGTGAACCACTTAAAGAGTGTGTCTTCAATAAATGTTTTTTGTTTTATACTTAACTTTTCATTCAAAGCACCAAGAAATATGAATGACAGAAAGAAATATGCAAAAAAAATAAACTTTGGTCAAAAATCTTAAGCTAACAAAAAAATGTCTATCATACAAACATACATACATTCGTGTCATGACTATATTCACCAACTTCACCACATTTATTCATCGTTGTTATCCTAAAAAATCACTGAGAACCAACACTACTTCGTAACATTTATCACATGGTCACCATAAACAAAACTTTCATTAATGACAAAGAGAATATGAGAATTACAATTGAAGGGAGAACATTTCATTTCAAAGAAAAGAGATAAAATGGTCACCGATCGTTTTAGCAAGAACATATAAAAATGTCGCCAACCTAAGTTTTTTGGTGTGCTAAGTTCAATTGAGAATGCAATGTTACAATTTGAGATTACAATATAAACAATAACTGAAAAAAAATATTTAAAATTAATTTTAAAAAAACTACATAAACTATGTAAACAATGTGATTGTCAAAATATATTTTTTGTTAAAATTTATTATAATTGTGTTAAAAGTAATGCATATTGAATATTTTATTTAAATTACTTTATACTATGCCGTCATTACTATTTACCAAAAACATTTATAAAAGCATGTGAAATAGTTGTATGCCCCTCTACCGAAAAATGTCATGTAAAACTGAAAACAGTTGACAAGAATTCTCTTAAAAAAACAATGAGAATCGCAATTTTAAAGTCCTACTCTTTCTTATCTCACATCCTTCATTTTTTTTATCCTTACCAAAAGAAAGATTCCTTTTAACGAGTCCTTTTGTTTGTTCTCTTTCTCTTTCCGTACTTAATCAAATCACATTAAAAAAATAATTTTTCTCTCTAGTTTTTTCCCTCCTCATAATCAAAGAAAGTGTTAATCAATGAGTCTCGACATGGTTACCAGTTATTTGTTCCCATGTCAATTCATTTCCATATAAGTAAAAGCACGATCATTTTCCCATAGAAAACCTAACAAAAATTTTTAGCAATAAATCCTCTGGTTAGGAGAGTAGAAAAAATGGTTAGTTTTCATTCCCAAACTACTGATGACAGACATATCACGAGATGAACAGCAAAATTCTGTTAGTCCATAAAGGTTTAGTTGTCGCACACCGCGATTTCCAATGAATAAGAAAACAATATAAGAACTTTATATTATTAGTCTACTCTGCCCATCAACTTACTCCACAACTCCAAAAATAGATGAGACTTACACTGCATAAACTAGATCTCTACAGGCCCCTCTTGATGAATTAGGACACATCACACTGCAATGATTCATTCATCTTATAGACTAATTACTCTATCAGCATTTTATTGGCCAATAGTGGTGGAACACTCAAGTTAAAAAAACTAAATCCCTTATTCTCTTGCATAAGAAAATAAGAATCAAAATTCAGAATCAGAACCAGAACCAAAAACAAGCTAGAATAGAGCTTTACTCAAGGCTCATTTCATGCAGCAAATCCTAGAGGTCAAACTCTACTGTGCTAATCACTTTTGCAGGATGCCTCTGCCACTAACTGAACCATTTCTTAATCATATTCATACCCAAAAGAACAAAATGCTTAAACTAAAGTCATATCCCCTCATTTATGCAAACTTAGCATAACAATGTATTATTAGAATATAATGGGAAACCAGAGTGGGGACTTTCAATTGTTTTTACCACAAATTTATCCCTTTGGACTTTTCTTCATCCAACCACACTTTTCCCTTTACTTCTTTTTCCTCCCTCACTTGTAGTGGGGTGAAGTACAACATGGCTTTGCACTGCATAGACACTGATGATGATGAATGAATCCGTCCTCCCCATTTGAGGGTCCAAAAGAATTTCTTTCTTTCTTTTCCCACTTCAGAAAAAAAGGAAGAAAAAGCTATCAACGTGAATTTAATTCTGCCATGATAACAACTTCAAACTGTATAGAAAGTGATTGCATTTGCAGCATCATGTCACTGTCTCCCCTTAAAGGATGACTGACACCGACGAACTACTGTGTCATTTTCCCCAGTGAAACCATAGAAATAGTGGTAAATAAAATACTCCACTGCTACTAGCAAAAGCATAATATCTATCATGTCGCAATCACCTTCCTTTGTGATCCACTACAGAATTACACACGACAGTGTCACACAGTAGGATTAGGAATGTAGCATCGTTCATCCTGTTTCTCAATCATAGTTTATCTTTGTTCCCTGCACTATATTCTAAATTCCAAACTTCAACAATTTAAAGCAGAATAATTGAAACCCGTATAAAGTTCTACGTTTGCTTCACCTCTTTCCAGAAAATTACAAAATTATAGCTCTGTTCGATCAAATCCATGCCCCCACCAACTGAAGCACAACCATGAAAAACTAAAAATTAAACTATAAAAACCAAGATTCTAAATTATAGTCGCAGTTACATGGTATCCTCAAATATTGCCAGAAAAATTGCAGATGAATACGGCCCACATAGGTGTAGAACAATTTGTATCTGAAATCTCGAAAACCTTTATGTTGTGACTGAAATCATGGTCACAAATGGTTTTTTAAAATCTTGTACAAAACATACCCAATTATGGTCTACCATAACTTCAACTCTCGAACTCATTAACAATCCCCATATTGATATGGACAACCTATGTACACAGCAGCCGTTGCAGAAGCAAAGTAAAACAGAAAAAGAGGAAGAAGAAGAAGAAGAAAATTATATTGTTTTTAAAAGAAATTGGGTTGGAAGCCTATAAGACGAGGATTATAACTATATAGACATGACAAACATAGCCCGTAGGCAAAGAAGAAGAAGTGTTACAGATCAGAAGGTGACTCAGAAATGCTCTCCAAGTGAGGTCTCCACACTGCAACACGTCCTCTTCTTCTGTCTCTTTGCGTTGACGCTTTCTCTGAGAGTATATCAGTCAAGTAGCGATCAGAGACAAGCAAGCTAGTCATCGTTACAGAGACGTTGGTGTTGTTCCTACTTCTCTCTCTCTGCTCCTTCTTCTTCCTCCTTCTCTGCTGGTTCTTCTCCGGTGGAGGAGGAGGAGAGGGAGGGAGTGGCATCAGGAAGTAAATCTTCCCACGTTGGAGCTCTGCATCGGGTGGCACCACCACGATCTTGTGGACAGCAGTGGCGTTGCCGCCGTCGGCGGCTGGTATGGCGGAGCAGGGCTTTTTTAGGACGTGTTTGGGGTGTGCCTTCATGACATCTCTGGCCTTGATGGTGCCTGTGATTTCCTCAACTCGGCCATTGGAGTGCACTATGCGAATGACGTCGAGAGCCCCACATGGGAGGATGCAAGAGATGCAACACCTTATGCAGTTTATCATGGCTTTCTCCCTCCCTTTTTTAGCATTGGTGTCCTCTCGAGCAGGATAATAGACGAAGGTGGAGCTGATGCTAGAAAGCGTAAGTAATATACTGTGGGGATGAAAACTGATTTCGCTATTTTCAGAATTCAGATTTTCTTTCCTCCTTTCTCCATTTCACCAAATCTTTAATAATTAGAGAAGGGGAATCAATTCTATACATGTATTGCCACCAAAATTTTCCTTTTCTCTGTCATCAAGGTATAGTTTAGTTTGCATACACACGCACACACTCGTATATACATGGAGAACTTATAATTGGATCATCATCTCACACTAGAATCTGAGATTTATTTACGTTGGTGATTGTCTTATTAATACACTAAGTTAAAGGTATAATTAAATTATAATTGATTATGATTTAAGTTTTAATTATAATTTATTATAATTAAATATAATTCAAAGTTTTAATTATAATTAAGATATTGTTGTAATGGATTATAATAAATATGTAATTGATTACATATTGAGTTCGTGCACTACCTCACTAAACTCAGTGTATTTCTAACGATTTTAGCATTACATAATTAATTACAGCTTCTTGTAATAAATTTTCATACGTATACACAAATTCTTCATTTAAAATTGTGTGAAAAAATTTAAAATGTTTTGCCTACTTCAATAATAACGTAATCAGATTTGCCTATTACCATAAAAAACCAGAATTTGATTATATAATTTATGGTTAAAATAGGTACTTACAAATTATTGATTTATCAGCGCAGCTCAAATTCATGTCTTTTGGGATATACGAACTGTACTTTTATTAATAATTTTGGGATATACGAATATACGTAGAAATGAAAATATTATAATCTAATGAACAGGAAGGGAGTATGAATATTAAAGATTTCCTGGGTGTTTTTAAAATTTGTTAAGTTTTATTTGGCTGGTGTTGAATCGGTGAGAGAAATTCATGGGACGAATAATTGGATAACACCCTGTAGTTTGGCTTTTGACACATTATTCAGGGACCCTACCCTAATCCCTGGAGCTAAGCTAACACTCTCATGCCTTTATTAGTGCAATAATATTGGGTCGGGACTGAAAGATTGGGAAACTAATGGTATATTAAAGGATGGGAGTTAGGAGGCTTTTGAATGTGTGATGAAAGAAAAGACATATGTTTTTGAATAAAAGGTTGACACATGTAGACTCCTGAATGAGTATTATTAAATAATTATTTGAGAGTAATTAAAGTTGGTTGAGAAGGGTGGTGAAGTAGGGTCAGTGATGAGAGAAAGAGAATGTGTTTTGTTTAATGAGAGAGCTGGGAAATGGAGTACAGCATAGGAAGAGTTTGATCGTTCAATATCCCTAAGCAAAACCATGTGGATTTGTGGTTTTCATTGGAAATGGATTTTGGGTTTTTGAAGTGCTTTGACTATGGCCAATGTGTTTGTCTACTAGCCACAACTCCAAGAGCAACCCTTCCAAATGCTTTATCCGTTTCCTTTTCTTTCTTTTCATACATGGAATTTCACCATTTTAGTCATCCATCATACATTATACATTGAATTAAAGTCAAGTACGTCCACTTTTCCATTCTGTCACCATTAGTACCATTACCATCTTCATATTGATGAGGTAATCATAGCAACGCCTGAACATTATTAGCACAGTACAAAACTCAACCGAACCTTCACTGGTAATTAATCACCACTTTCTTAGACCTAATCAGATAATGATTGTTAAATTGTCCCTATATTGACTCATGGGATCCATGCAAAATTTAATGAGACAGCTCAAACCAAACCAAACCGTAGTACTACCTACGTACCTCACAAAGATACCTAATACTATCTGTACCGGTAGGCTATACGACAACGGATCATGTTACTCTCATTTCCTATATCATAAGCCTGAAAATCTCTCCACTTCAAATGTTATACTTCTTTTTTTAGACTCAACCAACTGAATGACACATGCACAGTCACAAACACGTTATTTTGTCATGAATGGCACCAAAATGTCATCAGATGGTGTAATTTTATTCCTTGTTATGTAGCTGTTACTACAAAGTTCAAAGAGGCTTTAAGTAAAAAACTAGAATTCAAAAGCAAGATAATGACATAGAAGAAAGTGATTTGTCCTAATCTCTTAGGGAGCTAGAAAGTTTTGGGTGATTGATATGATTTAGCAGACTATGTGGTGTTGAGGTTTTAATTTATTAGGGAAGGTAGGTTGTGAGATTTGGGGAAAAGAAGAGATGCAGTTGAAAGTAGTATTTAATTAGAGATTAATTTGAGTTATGTCACATCCATAATGTGGGTCCAGTTTTTAATAGGTGGTGATGTGTGTGTTAGTGGGAATCATGTGAAGCAGTGAGTGAGGGTCCAAAGAGGGCTTTGATATTCTATTTGCTCTGTTTCGATGCCAAGTTAACTTCATTTTATTCTGCGGATAAGACTCTCACTTCACAAATTTACATCTCATGATGCCAAAGTTATATTCTCCACTACCCGCTCCCATTTACTTTTTTTAATAATCCAAAATAAGTTACAATTTACTTATTGAACAACCGAAAATTATAATTTAGTTTCTCAATGTGTAAATCAGAATCACATCTGATGTTGAGTTTCAATCAATTGCTTTATCAAAAAAATTATATTTTAAGGATCAATTTAACATTAAATTACGAAGCTTGAGCATCAATGTGATTGATCCTCATAAAGTATAGAAATTTGATTTTTCGTGAAAGTGATTATCTACAATCAGACTAAATTAATTAGTTTAACTCTTGTAAGATCACAAAAAAAACAAATCTTCTGTATTAAAGAGGATTATATAAAAACAATTTAAAGAATAGAATCGAAACAACTTAAAGAGGATTATATAAAAACAATTTAAAGGTAAAAATAAAATAGGATCAGAAATCAATGTATCGCTCGAATTAGTCTCAAAATAATTGAAAAAGAAAAATCCGTAATCGACTACGAACTTCAAAATAAGCCTCCCATTTACACTATTACACTAAAAAAAATGTTTTACAAATAACTAATTGTACTGTATGGCTCGAACAACTATATAATCACCTCACTATCAAGTCAGTCGGATGATCATAGAGAACAGAACGCAGTTAAACAATGATTGAACATGGCAAAACCGAACGGTCATGAATAGAACTGGCCTTAGTCAATAATCAGATTTTCCTACAAAGATTAAGGTAAACAGTAATTAGAGACATTGCACTAAGACTCGGTTGTGATTAAGATTTCACTAATCTTAAGCCCATGACGAAAGCTATAAATATAGGTCAAAAGTAAGATGTTGGTGATCGCATTTATTGTGCATTTATTACCATTGCACTAAACTCCCGTACGAACAGTTAATTGACTTAAGCATCGGAGTGTCTTTGACAGATACACCTCTGGCCGGTGAAGCAAAGTGAAGGACTAGAAGAGCATATACCGAACGACATCCAGGAGAAATCATGCAGGTGTTAGTGATTCGACCTCACACCCGAAACAGTAATAGTTATTTAAAGTTAAGTGACTTAAGATGAGCAATTCAAAATGTGTCAAAATATAAGGTTTATGTGTTGGAAGTCCCACATCGACTAGGGATAAAGCCAAATTATAGTATATAAGTGAGGTGCAAACCTTACTTTACAAGCTGGTTTTGTAGGGTTGAGTTAGGCTCATAACTCACTTTCTAATATGGTATATGAGCCATGGTCAGAGCCTATCCTAGCGATATTTATTGTTTCTTGGGCATTTTACAAGCTGGTGTTATAGGGTTGAGTTAGGCTCATAACTCACTTTCTAATATTATGTTACATGTTTCACTTGTGTTATTCTTGACTTATATTATAAGGCATGATATATTAATGTTTTAATGCAATCAATTTTTGAATAAGTATATTAGATAGTTTATATTACAATAAGTATTATATTCACAAAAGTTTAGTAGAATGTTGATTTGATTTGAATAAAATAATGTTTGAGTTGGTGATAAGTATATATATGAAACAAATTTGTCATAATAAAAATTGTATAAATGTGTTAAGACATATTTAATTAAAGAGGTTGATTTCAATATGATGAAGACATATGTTAAGGTTAGATTTCACCATTTTGTCATTCTTTTGTATCAATCTAATTATTATTTATAAAAATGTAATTGTTCATATCCTGATAATACTCTTAAATGTAACTTTAGGCTTATTCCTGATATTTGGAGTCTAAGATCATCAAACTTTAGTTTGATTCCTCAATGACAATGACAACTTGAATGAATCACTTACATTAAGATAAGTGACAACTTGAATGAATCACCTACATTAAGATCTGGACTGTAACTAGCTAGAACCTTAGATATATTCCTAACATCTAAAAGCAAGAAGAGAATTAATTGGACTACAACTTGTAATTAGTTCTCACTCAATCTCAAGTCAATGAAATTTATGATCAATTCAACAATAAGTACAAATTAATTCACAAATAAAAGCATACTTTAAGATGATATTTATATTAAATATTTTAGTTTTAAAATATATTATAAAGTATAAACCAATTTAAATTTTGTATTTCTCTTTTATAATTTAAAAATATATATATATATATATATATATATATATATATATATATATATATATATATATATATATATATATATATATAAGGATGAAACTAATATATTATATTAACAAATTGAGCTCATCTAGTTACATCCGACTTGTTTAAAATTGTAATAGAATCAGATTTAATGTACATGATACTATCAAAATTTCGGATTATAGATGACAACAATTAGGGAAGCGACTTAATCTAGCCATCACCCCTCCCAGAATTCAAGAAAATACATAGACATGGTTGTTAAGCCATGGTCTTGTTATATATCTATATTTTTTTTCTCCTTGTATCTCTTTTGAAAGAGAAAACTTTTCATTTTGTCTTTTTTGTTTTAATAATTTGAGTGTCAAACATAACATTTAAATTATGAATTTAGAAAATAATTTTTAAAAATTAAAGAAGGCTAAATAAACTAATTTTTAAAAAATTAAAGAAAGTTAAATAAACTAATTTTGAAATTATACAATTTAATTCTTTTTAATTTGTAGATTACACAACTTATTTTTTTCACATAAAAAATAACTTTTGAATTACACAATTTAAAAGTTATTTTAAATTTTAAATTTTAAATTTTACAATTTAAAAATTATATTTTAACTTTGTTATATAAAAAAGCAAAACGAAAATTCTTTTTTTTTTATATCGGTATAACATTGAGGTTTCAATGTGGTCTAGTTCACAAGGTTTGATCTTGGTCCATGTGAGTCAAGGCAAAGAAAAATTCACAAAGCCAAAAGTTCACATGTGGATCCGGTCTGTCTCAATTTTTAGCTCACAACAAGTTGTCTCCACCATCATCCTGGATCTCTCAATTTCACTTATCAGCCTGTTTTGATGTCATGGCCATCTTTTGTTTCGACCTTTGACTTGAGTCAACTCCTCTCAGCCATTAGCCCGAGATAGCCATTTTCGACATTTTGATTGGGCCGACTAATCTCAACAATCGACAAGGACTAGCCTGTCTCGATCATCAACCCGAGCCGTCCATGACTCGAAATGGACCATCTCAACCTTTGACATAGACTGACCTGTCATGATTATTAATTCTAGATGGCTCGTCTTCACCTTGGCCTGGTTACCATCAGCGTAAGCCGACCTGTCTTAACTATCTTCCTAGGCCGTCTCATCTTGACCATTAGCCCAGGCCCTCCTCTCTCGACCATCGACTTGAGCGACCCTCGACTGTCGACTTCAGCATCCCTCGATTGTCGACCTAGGCAAACTTGTCTCAACCATTAATCCAAGTTGACTTGTCTCAACCTTCAGTCCACACTAACCTATCTCGACCTTCGGCTTGACTTGTCGAAGTTGACCTTTAGAAAGGTGGTCTTTTTCAACCTTTGACCTAAACTGATTTGTATCGATCTTCAACCCTACCAATTTACATCTATTATTGGCTTAAGATGGTTCATCTTGACATTCGAGTCAAACCAAATGTTTTCAACCATCAACATGGACCAGTTTATCTTAACCATCAACTTAAATAATCATACATCTACATTCATCCTAGACTTACTCAACCAGGCTTGCTCGAACTAAACCTCTGGTTCAAGCTAATGTGACTCAAACTTGAATGTGTTGTATAAAAGAAACTTATAAACTTATTTAGAAATGGGTTAATAGTGACCATCAACCATGAGTCAAATTGATATAAAAGAAAAACTAGAGCTGTCAAAACGGGCCACCCGACCTGACCCGGTCCGGCCCACCACGGGTTGGTCACTTAGTGAGCCAACCCAACCCGGCTCATTTATTAGTGAGCTAGAAAAATTCAAACCCGGCCCGACCCACCACGGGTTGGTGGGTAAACGGGTTGGCTCACTGACTCACTTAATTATAATTTTTTTAAATAAAAAAAATTTAAAAACTTTTTATAATTCAAATCTAAACAAATTTCACTCCCAAATTTCACTCCCAACATGGGTGTTTAATTAATTATGAAAATAAGAAATTTAAATAATTTTTTCAAGCAAAAAAATATAATAAATATTTTTTATAAAATTAAAATTAAATTTTAATAAAATAAAATTAGGTAGATGGGTTGATGGGTCAACCCGACCCCCCACGAGTTTTAACCCGCATGAACTGGATTTAAATGAACCGAGTTGAAATCTAACCCGTATAAAAAAAATACAATTTTTTCAAACACAATTCGGCTCGAACCCATGGTGAATCGAATTGATCCCCGGGTTGTAATCCATTTTGAGAGTAAGAAAAACTACCCTTCGAAGGCAAAATGGTTACATTTTCCGAGGATTCCGATGCTTTTTCTTCGTCCAACTTTTGGGCTTCCCGTGTTAATGGATTTGGTTTGGTTTTTTGAGTTGGTTTTAATGAGCTATATGTTGGTTTTTGTTGATGAAATGAGATCAAGGAAATATATAAAATGAGTAGATATTCCAAATGAAAAAAAATTGTATGTTAGTAAAAGTGTGTTTTTTTGGTATTTATACCTATTAAGGTATTGTCTTATTATCTTTCAATCCAAATTAAGATAAACTTTTTAGTAGATTCAATTATTATTATTATTATTTTAATATATTTTGGAAATATTGCAACCTGATGAGTGATTTTATTTAAGTATGTTTTATCTTTAATTAAGTTGAGAAAGTTATTCAAGATTCGTGAGCAAATGAGCGTCAACCGACCTCCAATCATTTAGTGTGATGATTAACTCATAAATTTAAATTCATTTTAACAACTTTGTATACCAAATGAGATAAAAAAAAGTTTATCCGTAAATGCATGTGTTCTTCTTTCTTTTGTTTTTCTAGGTGTTTACTATGTAAACCTGGGAAATGTAATCAACAGAATGGGGAAATTAAAGAATATTTCTTTGACTTCGGAATGCACTTTTAAAATGTGTATAAAAAATTGAAAAAAATGTAATTTCATTTTGTTTGATAGCCATGCTTGATAGATTTAAATTTGTGGTGAAATTCACATACAAGAGTATCTTGACAAAATATGCATATATATAAATGCATAAATGTTCATTTTGATTCAATTAATCAGAATAAAATTGATCATAATTCATTAAGGGGCACACATTATTTATACTCTTAATTGATTACCTATCTCATAAACGATTATACTATCCCACCCCTATTTTTTTATCATAAAAATAGTAATCCCTTGATTATATCATCATCATCATAGTAATAATAATAAAATATTTCTTTTACTTAAACATAAGAGAAAAAATAACTACAAAAAAAAATAACTAGAACAACATTTAATATTATTATTTAAAAGCATATTCATATATTAAACTTGATCATTCTTTAAACATAATTAAGGATAATAGAAATTATTTTTTTACTATATAGCATCACTGATACATATTAAATGAACTTAATCACCATCGAAAGCACATGAAACAAAGGCATGCATGGTATTCCATTTATTACTTTCACATTATTTTGTAGAAAAACACTTCACCGTCGCATAAAATCATAGAGAAGCGATGCTTGTCTCAAAGAAAACAAGCATTTGATTTGAGCTTCATAGATCAGAGAGAAGAAGAATCTAGTCTTGGAGTTTCTGAATTCTTCTTAGTTGGGTAAGATGCGAAAAAGTTCATCCCACATACTCCTAATGGATTACCCGTGTTTCTTTGGATCCAAATCTAACCATCCATTCCCCATGAATTTTTCGCTATCCAATAATCTACACCATCCACTGAACCATAACCCACAATTAAAACAAAGTGGTTTACCCCATAAGGATTTGAACAATTTCCTCCATCATATATGCCCTGCACAAACCAATCAATTTATAATAACATAAAATTATATAAATTTGACTTCCGGATACTAAGATATTGGTCTTATATTTACTTACATCACTGTAGAAATAAAAATCTTTTGAATCAATGGACACACTAATTGGTTGCTCAAGGGTGGAACACAACAATGCTTTCTCTGTCTCTGATTCTGTACTATCATTTGTCAGTATTAGAGTTTCAAACCCGTCAATCGTAACCGGTTCTTGTATCTAATTCCAGAAAAAAGGTTCACAAAACAAAGGGATGCAGGAGAAGTTATTTATCAAAAGCTTGTAGAAGAAAGAGAGAATGGACTATGGAATCACATATTAATTCACAGACCTTATTGGCTTTGCAGGTACCTTCTTTGGCTTTGTAAGGATAATCATCTTCAGTGGCAATCCCACCATTATCTTTTACCCATTGGAATGACTGAAAGTTCCATTCGTTGTAACAACCTTTACTAGCATCGACACAATCTACGAGTTCTTGCTCGGAAAGGCTAACAAGGTTTCCTGTTGTTATTGCATGTATTGCTTCTATGGCTCCCGTGGCAGAAAATGTTCAACCACTTCCTACGGTTTCACTCTCCACAAGTAATTTTCGAAGAAAAATAGGACAAGAATAATTTTAATGTTACTAAGTAATAACTGCTAATATGAGCTGAAGATTAAGCACATACCACACTGCCCTTGGTACTTTACTTCTGTGATGACACCTTTTTTGCTCCAATCCCAGGATTCAGGTGCGTGGTCACAAGAATGCTGTTCCTCCTTCATTTTCTTGTTGACCATGTTGATGGACTGTGACACATCCTTCGGATCTTGCAAGTACTTTTCGCTGAACTCTTCAGGACTAATGTCAGCAAACTTGTTCAACCCCAAACGATGGGCATTCATGTCCCTGATATAGTTCAAGTTATTCTTGAAAATCTCGAGTCTTCTTTCCTCTTCTTGGTTGTTCCTATAGAGGCGTCCATGCTCCTTCTTCCATAGTTGGAATAGTGAAGACACCTGTTCCTGTGTGGTGTACTTGGCTAGGTCAAGGTCCAATATGGAACGATCACTTGAGATCGATGAACCAGGAGAGAGACCCAAGAGGGAGAAAAGAACATACACACAAAGCCTTGTTCTTTTGAGTGGATTTGAGAAAGTGGATTTAAGGGAATTTAAAAAGATTTAAAGATAAATTTTTTGTCGTTTATTTGAGTGAATTTGGAAGTAAATGAGAATGAATTTGGAAATAAATTTTTTTAATTTGTCATGTCAATACAATTCTATACTAATTCTCACAAATTTTATTTCCAAATTCAATTTCATTTACCTCCAAATTTACTCAAATAAACGATAAAAAAATTTATCTTCAAATCCTCTCAAATTCCCTCAAATCCACTCCCTCAACTCCACTCTTGGATAAATTTTTTTGTGTTGATTAAGGTTGTCTCTTCACTTGAGTACCATCGCGTATATATAGTAATTAGTGAGCTATTAATGACTGAAAGTTCCCACTTGGTTGATTACTTTTGTCTTTGATTTAAACTGTTGTGTTCTTTTGATTGTTGTGGGTTATATTCTCTTTTTCTTTCTTCAAAATTTGTCTCTTTTTAAGTTTTGTTCTCTGATACCAAATTAATTTCCATTAACCGGAGGTAGATGACAAAGACCAGATAATCTTTAATTATTTTGGATTATAATTTGGATACTATTCTCTTTTGTTATTTAAAAAATCATCTCTTCCTCTATTTTGCTTACTCACAATCTGTTTCCATTATAAAATAATCAACTTGCATATGCCCTTCTAGAAAAATTCTATTGACAAATATGTATTCAATCTGATTTCCTCATTTATGCTTGAATCATGATGTTAAACGCGAAGTAGGACATTTTTCAAATTATGGCGTAACGATGAAATACTTTTGTTCATGATGGCAAAAAAGACTGCTTGGAAGGGTAAGAAAAAGTATAGTGCAATAACGGATATATATTTTGTTTGAGCACATATGAAAAATCAGAAAACCATGGAATATTGCAAGCCAGACACCTAAATGGTCCATATCGACAACGATAATGATGCGTATAATAGTGGCCGTTCGTTTTTAATCTGCACTGTTAACACAATTGTTGTGTAGTGAAAGCAGTTTTATTCTCCGTACACGTTGAATCCTTCAAAAGCAGCACATCACCCTCATCAGCCTAACGTGTTGTTATCATAACCTTACACATGTGCTATAAAATTTATTATATTTTATACTCTATATGTACAAAAGTATCTCTGTCGTTTAACCGTATAATATCCCGAAAACATATACTTTTCAAGGTTTTGTGGGAAATCTGCCTCAAAATTACACTAATGGACAAAAATTTTAAAATAATTATATGTTGATTGGGCCCGTTTAAATTATTTTATTTTAATAAAAAACCGGAAATGGTTCGAGGGTTTAGTTTTTTAATGATTCCAAAAATATACTTATTTAACTTTTTTAGATGGTCTTTTTTCATTTCGGTTCATTATTCTCTTTTCATTTTTTTTTCATTTTTCTTTTTACTATCGTTTCCAAAACTCTTGGTATTCTTGAACTTTGCCTCTTCTTCTTTTTTCTCTCCTGACTCCTCATTTCTTTTGCTTTCAACGAACCAAAATTTTTTCTTTTATTTTCAAAGTTTTGAGTTTTTTGGTTTCATTCTGTTGATGATATTGCGCGGAATGAAATCCTTCAGTGATGTTAGTGGTTCGAGCAAGGTAAATTGGTTTTTCTCTTTTTTTATTTGCATTTTCGGTTTGCCTTTTCGTTTGCGTTGTTGTGTTTTTGTTTTGGGTTTTTTCCTTTTCTTATTTAGTTTTCTTTGATGCAGTTGTGTGTTCGTCACTCTTTTAAATGTTTGTACTTTGATTGAAAGATTGATTGAGGAGCATAAGTCACTTATTGAGAAGACGTCATTTCGATGGTTTTTAGATTTGAATGATAATGTTAAGCTTGGTAGGAATATTTTGAATGAATTATTGGTTAGATGGGTTGATTCGAGTGGTGGGTTTTTATTTGGAGATAGAGTTGTCAAATTCAACGAAAACGACTTTTGTTTAGGATTAGGGTTGTTGCTTTTGAGGCAAAATTGGCTAAAGAGAAGAATAAACATAGGAATAAAGATAATGGTGGACACAATACGCCTCGTGAAGAATCTCACATGAACACTGCCTTTGTAAGCTCGAGAGGCATTTATACCAACCAACCCACTATGCAGAGGTTTGTAAGGGTTGGATCACGAAAGCATTAAAAGAGCAAAGCGCTTAGAACTTCGTACACTAGAAATAGGGCGAAACATGAGTGATTTGTGTATTCAGTTGTTATAAAAAGTAATACAACATTGTACACAAATGAACAAATAAATGTATTGTATCCAATTTTGTTAACGTTAAAAAAAGATGCATATTTACTTCCCTTTATTATTGTTAATGTTAATTGAAGTGTTATTCCCTTCATTATTGTTATTGTCAAATGAGTTATTGTTTGAAATGTCAATAAACAAAGTGGCCAATGTGATTGAGTATCATCTATCAATAATGATATGACCAATTTTTATTACATTTCACGCATGCCTAACCTATTTTAACTCTTGTAATAAATTACAATGACCTTGTAAACGATTAGACGTAGAGGTTTTGTACAGAAACTTATACTACAGTACCCAGTTGTGAGAACGTCACTCCCCAAAGATAATTTACGTTTTTTTTTCATATTTCTTCAATGGATGAGACTTCTTTTTAGTGTTTAAGTATGAGTAGAGCTTGAAAACTGAGGTTTGAGCCGCCCATGGTGGATGAAAGACCTAATGTTGGTGTGATGACCAAGTTAGGTGAAGTCTTGAGATAAGTGTAGGTCATACAGTCCCTTGTAATCGATTACAAGGGCCCTATAAACGACTACACGAAAAAAAATTTGGTTTTGTATAAAAACTTGTACTAGAGTATCCAGTTGTGACAACGTCTCTCCCCAAAGGCAATGTACGTAATTTTTTCATATTTCTTCAATGGATGAGACTTTTTTTTAGTGTTTAAGTGTGAGTAGAGCTTGAAAACTGAGGTTTGGGTAGTCCATGGTGGAGGAAAGACCCAATGTTGGTGTGATGACCAAGTTAGGTGAAGTTCTGAGACAAGTGTAGGCCATATAGTCCCTTGTAATCGATTACAAGGGCCTTGTAAACGATTACACACAAAAAAATTACACAAAAGAATAGAGATAATAATTATAATAAAAACAGAAAATTATACACAAAAGTAATAAACATATAAGACCGGGTATCGTTTCCCAAGAGACTCGTGTCAAACCAACATTTTCCTTTTGTCTTTGATTTGAACTATTGTGTTCTTTTGATTATTATGGGTTATATTATCTTTTTCTTTCTTCAAAATTTGTCTCTTTCTTTAAGATTTGTTCTCTGATACCAAATTAATTTCCATTAATTGCAGGTAGATGACAAATAGCAGATAATCTTTAATTATTTTGAATTATAATTCGGATACTATTCTCTTTCATTATT
Source organism: Vigna umbellata (assembly GCF_029865625.1). Taxonomy (NCBI): domain Eukaryota; kingdom Viridiplantae; phylum Streptophyta; class Magnoliopsida; order Fabales; family Fabaceae; genus Vigna; species Vigna umbellata. The sequence goes on along the minus strand of NC_142165.1, from coordinate 50,298,982 downwards.
TAAAAAATTATCTCTTCCTCTATTTTGTTTACTCACAATCTGTATCCATTATAAAATAATGGTTTAAAGTTTCGATAGGTCCCTATTTTTGTCAAGAATCTCAAATAGGTCCCCTACTTGTTCGGTGTCTCAATTGAGTCCTTATTTTGTGAAAATTGTGACAATTAGACCCTTGCTGTTAAATTGAACCTAACGGCGTTAATGGAAGGTTGATGTGGCATGGTGATGTATGTTTTAAATCACTTTCAGAGTACCCTATTTAGAGAATTTATTCTTTCCTTTTTTGAGGTTCGTTTTCATAAATGGACCCAGCTTTGAGGGGCCATTTCTCTTTTGGTTAGTCTGCTGCAAGTTTCTCACTTAGGGGAGGACTTTCTTCTTCCTATTCCTTTTCGTTCAGCTCGCGACGCAGGGAGAAATTTCTCCTTTCTTCTTCTTTGGGGCTGGGTTTCACGGGAAGGAGGCAAGCTCTAACGGCAACGGCGTTGCGTTGGCGCTACGATGACGTGACGATGGTGCGTTCTCCCTTCTCATTTCGCAGTGAGTGTTGTAGCGGCGAGATTGATTTTCCGGTGACGTCGAGACAAGGGTTTTGATTTGGGTTTTTTGAATCTTCTCTACTGATTTTTGATTATGTGATTTGGGCTAGGGTTTTAATTTAGGTTTCTCTGTGCTTGTAATTTGATATTGCATTTGGGGGTAGGTTTTCAAATTGAGATTTGGGTTTTTGATTCGCATTTTGGGTTCTATTTATCGCGGTTTCGGGTTCTCAGTGGTGATTGATGGTGGTGGCGTCAATGGGGATGTTGGTGGGTGCAACCATGGGTCATTGTGATTGGGGATGGCAGCGACACATCTGAAGAAGAAAAGAAAAAAATGATCTTGTCTGAACCAACATCACAAGAAGCCGAGTGGAAGGTAGAAGCATCATTGAGAACAATCTCCAAGTCACTAGAAACATCTTTTTAACCAGTAAGGATGTTAACTCAGCCTACAGAAATCGTGATGCATACTTTGCGATTGTATCAATGTTAGTTGTGAATTAACCCTAATTTTTCAAATTGAATCTCTAATCTGTGCAATTGATTCCAAATTTCCATGAACCCCTACAATTTCAAAACGAAGTTTTCCCAATCCCAATCCCTAATTCGAACAATTTAAATCCGTAATTCATTCCCAATATTTCATTCATTCTTTCCAATTTCTTTTTTTAAAAAGAAAATAGAATATCCACATCAGAATCACATACATCAAGTGATACAGTCCACCTCAATTAAAACATAGTCCACAGTGTCACGTCAACCATAAACTAACGTCGTAGCTACATAATTCATACAATCCGGATAAGTCAAGTCAATGGTCGGTCATTGCATGTATATTTCTGTCGGTTATTGTCTGAAATTGTATGTGTGATGATTGTATGTTATACGTGAATCTGTTAGGTTTTTATGATTAATTAAATTACATAAGATTACCCTACTCTTATGTCTTGTTTATGTTGTTCGTTCGGTCATCCTTCCTGTTGCAATGATCATCGTGTGGATGTGAGAAGAAGGGGGCGAGTGTTCGCTGAAGGAAGCACTGGAGGGTGAAATTCATGAAGTCTAGTTGTAGGATCGTTCGGTCAGTAGTATTAGTATTACATTTTGTATAATCGTTCGGTATGTAATTTCCCTTGTGCCACCGTTTGGTTTAAGCGTAGTTTTGGAACCGTTCGGCTTGTTCTTCTAATTTGTACCATACTTTATTAGTTATTGTAAAGTTCAAAATGTTCGACATTTTTAGTTTATCTAGAACTCCTATTGTAAATCTGATAATTGTCCTATCATATTATTATATGTTGACTCCTTCATATAGTTTTAAGCTATATTTTGTGGGATGTTACAGGGTGAATAGGAGAACTCATAAGTAGCTTCATTGCACAGTGAAGAAGAAGAAAAGGATACAAAAATTAAGTTTAGATAACAAAAAACCCATAAGATTAATTATGATATTTCACAAATTTGATGGGGCGTGGGTTGAAATTTGAGAGGTGCAGGAAGTAATTTCCATTGGTTAATAATGTTAGAAAAGAAGTTAGAGAAATGGGCTGGGCCTTAGAAATTGGACCATACCACAATGATAGGTTGTTTCTTTCTGCCTCCCATAAAAACCATAACCCTCCGACTACTCTTCGATAAACTTATAATTAAAAACAAGTTATTCCTACACTTTGTTTTTTTTTTTAATGAATTTCAGATTTGGAAAGAAATATATATTTTAGAATATATTTAAAAAATACAAAATGTGTATTTTTTAAATATAAAAATATCTTTTAAATTGTAATTGATTCTAAAATGCACAATTCTTTCTCTCCCATACTTCTTTTTCTCCTATAAAAGTATAATTTCATCACACTTATTAACAGTACAGATTACATGAAGAAAAAGGGAGATGCCGCCAGAAAAAACACAATCCTAAGTATCTCATAATTCAGGTACGTGTCTTCTTTTAATTCGAGAATATGCCATACGAGAATGAGTGAGCTGTGGTGGCAATTATATTTTTCAATATTAATATTTTCTTATGTATTTTCCGTAAAGACGAATAAAATATAAGTAATAGTAGTAGTGATTTTTAAAATATAACATTAGATTATTTTATTATTAAAAATATTATATTTTTTATAATTCTTTAATATAACTTTTAATTTTTCTCATTTGTATATTTTTATTGAATCAATTCTATTTTACTTTTTAATATTTTTTTCATTATTGAGATAATTTGAGTGTTAAGTTTTTAAATAATAATTTACCCTATTAAATTTTAAAACAATATATTATATTTATATGATTACATTTATTTTAAAATTTTATATATATATATATATATATATATATATATATATATATATATATACCGTGTAGGAGACAAATAAAAATACTAACAACTTTTTTTTGTAATTGTACAATTATTTCTACCATGTTTGAATTTAGTAATTAAAGCATTAATGTGGTCTTCTATACTTATATATGAATGTGAATTATTATTTTTTTTGTGTCCACGTTTACTTTTAAGTTTATCTTTTAAATATTTTCTTTTAAATTCAAATAATTATTTTATTAATTTTACCCTTTTTTAAATTTAATTATTTTTTTAATTCAACAGTTTTTAAATTTAACTATTTTTTAATTATAAAACTAACTATAAGATAAATAAAAATATTTATAATAAAGTAATAAATATTATTTATATTTAATTTCATTATGATAATAATAACAACAATAATAATAATTTTACTTTTTATATCATAATAAAATAACACTTATATTTTCACTAATATATATATATATATATATATATATATATATATATATATATATATATATATATATATATATATATATATATATATATATAAACGCTTGTTTTAGGTGGTATATTTTAGCAATGTGTACTTAATAGACAAAAATACCCTTATATATCATGGATTCTAAGTTTTAAGGTTAAGGGTATTTTAATAATTTTTATTCTCAAAACTTAAAAAAAATAAAAGAAACTCCAAATCCTTGCTCACCTCCATTATTCTCTCAACCCTTTCTCTTTCATCTCTCTCACTCCAACATTTTCTCTATCATTCCTATTGTAGCCCCAACTAAAAAAAATCAGAAACACTGACAGTTAAACAATTTGTTGCCTTTGTAAAGAGTTGAGTCATTGACATATTCACCTTCAGGCAAAGGTTCATTCAAGATCTCTTCAATTTCACCATCTTCACTAACCTCTCTAAAAATTGAAGAGATCTTGAATGAACCTTTGTCTGAAGGTGAATATGTCAATCACTCAACTCTTTACAAAGACAAGAAAAGGTTGGAGTGAAAGGGATGAAAGAAAAAGGGTTGAGAGGAACGAGAGAGGTGAGTAAGGGTTTGGGTGTTTTTTTTTTTTTTTAATTTTAAGAATAAAAATTATTAAAATACTCTTAACCTTAAAACTTGAAAAGACAAGCGTATACGTTAACAAATCCATATATATATATATATATATATATATATATATATATATATATATATATATATATATATGTATGTATATATGTATATATGTATGTATGTATGTATATATATATGTATGTATGTATATATATGTATGTATGTATATATATATATGTATGTATGTATATATATATGTATGTATGTATATATGTATGTATGTATATATATATGTATGTATATATATATATGTATGTATGTATATATATGTATGTATGTATATATATATGTATGTATATATATGTATGTATATATGTATATATATATATATATATATATATATATATATATGTATATATATATATAAGTTAATAACACTAAAATTATTATACGCACTTTATATTATAGCCATATTAAATTCATATGTATTTTTATTATTACTACTCATGATTAACTGAAAGAAGTAATTTTTTTTACACATTCCCGTCAGCGAATAGCGAATCAGAATCTTACTAATTATAATACCTCACCATTGATTTTTCTAACCCAATTAATCAGCATACTAATCGTTATTACTTGTTATTAGTTTTTTTATTATACTATTTTATTATACAAACAATTACTTTGCCAATATATAAAACAGTTTATTCAAAATATTTAATAGTCCTATGGACTATATATCCCAACAACCAGACAACAGATTTTTGAAAAATGATTAGGTTGGCTGTTGCGGTGTCGTTTAATCACAACTAGAAACACAAAGAAAGGACAACTAGTAAATCTAGGTTAACACTATTTTTATTATATAAATAAATATATAACTTTACTATCTATTTTATTTTGTTGATAAATATTTTAAAAATTAATTTTTTTAGTCATTTATTTTTTTAATTTTTTATATATCTTTATTTTACTATCACATGTATAACATCCCAAAATATAGCATTTAATTATATAATAGTCATCACATATTTAATAAGATAGATCAATTGTAGACAATATTATAAAGTGAAATTTATAGTCATCCAAAAATAACTATAAACTTAAATTTTATACACAACCGGGTTAACTAAAACTATTTACAAAGCTAATTTAAAGGAAACTAAACAACAACATCTCCTCCATCAAGTACATGTTCTAGGGGAACCTCATCTCCCTCTCCTTACACTCATAGGATGATCATAACAGAGAAGAGAACACAAAACATACAAACACAAACAAAAAGCAGAAGGGTAAGCTAGATTACAAAGCAAGTAATATATCATTTATATACATCACACTTAAATCAAATATGCAACATCCAACAATCCAAACATCTTAACATGCAAAGACCTAACTCGACTATCCGGACTTAGAATGAATGTCGAGCTTTAGCTAGTTGTGCACTTGTGGTGGCCTCTACTGTTTTGCAAAGCATTGCCAAGGGGGTTTACCCTACCACCCACTCAAGGTTAGTATGTTACTGCGTCATAGACCATATCGGAAGCACATAGACTAAGACCTCCTACTACTCTCACTACATGTGTCAATCTTCTCTACTTGAGAATGAAAGACCATTTGAGCGTTAGGATAACCCACAATGCTGAATTCCATGCTTTCATTTTAAAGATACTTGAAACCATACCGAAGAAGTCCTTCCGTGGAACCCATTTTACCAACCGTGAAATCATTTGAATCCATATGAAACCATATAGCTATAATGTTTCATTTTTACATTGCATATAAACATATATAACACTAATTATACTTCAAAGGACCATAAACAACCCAACAAGTCATAAAAAAATCACATGAAAACATTCTATATACATTAATACACAAGAATAGTCCAAGAAGAACCACTAAACAACACAAAACCCCTTCAAACTCATACTTAGGCAAGTAAAACAACTTTGAAACCCTCACCAACAGCTCTGGAAAGGTTCCAAGCCCCCAAAACGACTTAAAAAACGTCTAAAACTAATACCCGGAACCCCAAATTTGGTATTTCCAAAACCTGAAAAAGAAACTAAAACTGGTGCAGTAGCGCTCAGTGCTCAGAAGCTACCTGCCAGAGCCACTGGAATGGTGGCGCTCACGCCAGAAAGCTGGCGCTCAACGCTGGCACCCCTGGAATGGTGGCGCTCAACACTAGAAACTAACCCTTAATGCCATATCAGTTGATAACACACTGTTTTCATGGACTTTGATGCACTTGAGACTTGTTCTAAGGATCAAAAGGGTTTCTTACTCACTAGAATTCATATGAAAACACGTTTATAACTAAAACAAGGTATCTCTTTGATCATTAGATCCAAACTAGGTGCATTAAAACCCATATGACAACTCCAAAAGTACCCAAACTCAAATCTACACTTTCTAACCCAAATCTCTGCAAACTAAAGGTATGAACAAGTCTTAAATGACTCAACAATAGATCCTAAACTCACCAATTTACCCCAAACCCACTCCTTTGGAAGTTCACTACTTAATAACCCTTATTTAAACCCAAAATCATGCAAATCCACCCTCACAACTCTCTCTTGCATAATACTCCGGATTTTACTGGTTTGACAGTTCCCACAAGTTCAAAATAACATCAAAATAATTACCCAAACATCTATTTTACCTAACCAACCCCTTATTCAAAATTTCACCTATCAAACCTCAAAATTTCACTCTAAAATAAGCATTAGTTGCACTCAAATTCTTCCTCTCAACTTAACACCATGAATTTGACCATCTAATAATACTAACCAATCTCAACAAAATTACCAAACTATAGATTTTACATTATTTATTACAAAATTACCCATATCATCAATTTGAGCTACGATTTGTACTAAAATTTCATTATTTTTCACATCCATCATTATTTATATAATTTTTATCTCCACAACATATTAAGTTCATCATGCAATAACTCATAACAACAACCATACCTTCATAATTCTTCGAACACATCATAAATTTATAAGCATTCAACATTTTCCCCCAATTTAACATCATCAATTTCCATATAATCACATACACACAATTAACAGATTTCAAACATCTTACCATACCTATGAAAAGAAAATTAGCTTCTCTTATCTTAGGAGAATTAAAATAGCTCTAAAAACTCTCGTCCTAAGCTTCCACTACAAAGAATTTTAGGAAAAACCTAAAATTAACATAATGATGATCGGAATGAAATTTTGGGACTCAAAATTAATAAAGAATCAAAGAAGAAAATCAATTGATACATACGAGACATATTTGGTACGCATGATCGTAGATCAAAGATAGACCAAGAAAAAGGGTATAAACTTACTTGCTTTAAAGAGAGAATCAATCGGATGAAAGTAGAAAGTAGTTCACTATGATCCTCTAGGAACCTCTTGATCGTTAAACAAAAAAATCACTAAGAAAATGAAGATCATAATATCACTAAGTAAGAAAATGAAGAGAGAACGTAAAGAGAGTTTATATTTTTAATTTTCATAAATTTTTTATTTAAATTATAATAAATGATTTTTTAAAATAAAATAAGAAAGAAGAATATTATTCTATTAAATCATAGGAAAATTAATGTCATTTATTAAAAAAATACAGAAAAGACAAATGTCCATTTAAGTTTAAAGTTAAAGGAGATATGACTATCATTATATTAAAAAACATTTAAGTGTTTATTTCCAAAATTAGAAAAATAGGAAGATAAGTAAATGCATCTATTTTTATACTATTTATGCTATTTTTCGATCTTTTGTTATTTATTGTAAACTTAGATTAATAAGAAAATATCATTCAATACCTGAATTTGAAATATCCATTCCATTAACTGTGAACTTGAAATACCTTTCAAACAAATTTCAATATGTAAATGATTTGTTGTCCAATTTAAGACATTTGTTTAATTTAATTTAATTTTAGCTAATTTCACCTAATAAAACTAAATTTTACTTTTTTATTCATAAAAAGAGCTTAAGAAGTTTAAATAAAACTTAAAAAAAAGGAAAAAAACTGATTTAGATAAAATTTTGAAGAGTAAAACTAGAGCATATTTCCAGTGATAAAACTTGTATTATAATTATTTTTGAAGAAACTAAAATTGATTTTTTATAATTAATTACATTTTCCAGTGACATTACTTTATGTTTAAATAAGGAATAAAGTATATATGAAGGGATTAAAAAAAAAGTGTTTTATATATTTCAGGGTTGAGGGTTACTAAAATGATATTTCACCCTCTTTATAATTTGACCTACCTATCAGGTATCTGGAAAAAAAGCATCAGCTGGAACCGTGCTGTTCGTTGGCAGGGTCAATGATTAAGAAACTACGTCACACACTACCAAAAATATCAATTACTAAAATACATTTTAAAATAAAATTATTTATTTACTTTAATTTTCCTACACACAACACAAAATTACCATGAAATGCAAGGAATTTAATAATAGAGAGCAGAACAAAGACTTCAGAGTTTCAATGGAGGTCCATCACTAGAAAACACTTCCATTGTTTTGGCGATAGGATCAACGAACGCCATGGCAGAGCTCACTCCGAAGAAGGAAAATCCCAACCTTCTGCTGGGCCGGTTCGAGCTGGGAAAACTCCTGGGCCACGGAACCTTCGCCAAGGTCCACCATGCCAGGAACATCAAAACCGGGGAAGGAGTGGCCATCAAGATCATAAACAAGGAAAAAATCCTCAAGGGCGGTTTGGTGTCCCACATCAAGCGCGAGATCTCCATCCTCCGCCGCGTCCGCCACCCCAACATCGTCCAACTCTTCGAAGTCATGGCCACCAAAACCAAGATCTACTTCGTCATGGAGTTCGTGCGCGGCGGCGAGCTCTTCAACAAGGTCGCCAAGGGAAGGTTGAAGGAAGAGGTTGCCAGAAAGTACTTCCAGCAGCTGATTTCCGCGGTGGAGTTTTGTCATGCGCGCGGCGTGTTCCACAGGGACATCAAGCCCGAGAATTTGTTGCTGGATGAGGATGGGAACCTTAAAGTCTCCGACTTCGGACTCAGTGCTGTGTCGGATCAGATTAGGCAGGACGGGCTATTCCACACGTTTTGTGGGACACCTGCGTATGTTGCTCCTGAGGTTTTGGCGCGGAAAGGGTACGATGGTGCCAAGGTTGATATCTGGTCTTGTGGGGTTGTTTTGTTCGTTTTGATGGCGGGGTATTTGCCTTTCCATGACCGTAATGTTATGGCCATGTATAAGAAGATTTACAGGGGTGAGTTTCGGTGTCCCAGGTGGTTCTCTCCTGAACTTACTAGACTTCTCTGTGGGCTTCTTGATACCAACCCTCAGACCAGGATTTCTATTCCTGAAATCATGGAAAATCGGTGGTTCAAGAAGGGTTTCAAGCAGATAAAGTTCTATGTGGAGGATGATAGAGTTTGTAGTTTTGATGATAAGTTGCAGTTGCAGCCCCATGATGGTGGTGGGGATGATGATTTTGCAACATCGGATTCTGAGGTTGAAATTAGGAGGAAGAATAGTCATAATGCTTCCTTGCCAAGGCCTGCTAGTTTGAATGCATTTGACATCATATCGTTTTCTCAGGGATTTGATCTCTCGGGATTGTTTGAGGAAAAGGGGGATGAGGCCAGGTTTGTTTCTTCTGCTCCAGTGTCTAAGATTATATCCAAATTGGAGGAGGTTGCTCAGTTGGTTAGCTTCACGGTGAGGAAGAAAGATTGCAGGGTGAGCTTGGAGGGCTCTAGAGAAGGCGTGAAGGGTCCTTTGACCATTGCAGCTGAGATTTTTGAGTTGACACCTTCCTTGGTGGTTGTGGAGGTGAAGAAAAAGGGAGGGGATAAGGCAGAGTATGACAGGTTTTGTAACTCTGAATTGAGACCCGCGTTGGAGAATTTGGTTAAGGAGGAATCTGCTTCTTCGTCTTACCAATCTACACACATTGATTCTGAACTGCATCAACGAACACTCTCTGACTCTGCCCTTAACATTCATTCAGATAGTGAAAGTTTGTATCGACAAGACTTGCCTGAAGTAGAAAAAACTAGTATCCGAAAACATGGTGAATCAATATTTGAAATCTCATAAAAAAAGATACTAACATATAGTATCTGACTGTCTTTGGGAAGAGATCGTTTTTTAAGATTGAAACATGAGAGAAAAAAAATGCATGTTTGTATTAGCTAAGGTATCTAGAAGAATGACAGATGATAATAGGATACTACTTTTTTCTTGTAATTTTAGATTGTGTGCATGTTTTATTTTTCTTCTTTTGCCAAAAGAATTGTCCATCTTCTTTTAGGTTTGCTCCTTGACTGGAGTATGTCCAAATGTTGTATTGCAAAGCTAATTTGATTTACACACAGTGAATAAAGAAATGTATATGTTCACATGTCTTGCTACATTACTGTGTAATTTGTATGAACTTGTTTTAGTTCTTTATTGCGAGCAATGAGAAAATAAGAATGCATATTTCTTGTGAACCCCCGAGGTGTTGCACTGGATTTGAGTATCCAGTTTTTCAAATTAGCAGGCCTTATTTATTATCAGCTTAATTCGGAATTGAAAACTGGGGGAAGCCATTCCAAGAGAATAAGATTCTGAGCACAAAACAGAATGTCACAACAGGTCAATAACAATACAGATACCCTGTGTTTTTTGGCGTCTGGTGACATTGAACATACGAGAGAATGATTGTGTCAACATGTTTGGGAAAGTGGGTTTTGTTGAACTAAATACATGAAACTTAATCAGGCTGAGATTTCAGAGATCCTTTCTCCCACACTTTACAGATGTAGAGGGAAATGAAAGCATACTAAAATTGATTGTTCAGCAACTACATGTTGATATTACATTTTAAGCAAGTGGGGTTGAATATGCTATGGATATCCACTCAAATCTGAAAGCATTTGACATCATTGATAAACTGATAAATGCTCTGAAAAACCTATGTACAAAAATAAGCTTGTTAATTTCACACCGGCCCTACACATACACAAGTGGTGCCTATTATTTGAACCAAAATGCTTCAGCAAAACAGACACCATAAGTTGTTTGTAGCGTGGTCCCACACACATAGAAGTGATGCCTAAGAAACAGGCGTATCCACTGAACATAGGATTAAAAAGTTGTAACAAAAACCCGTGGTTTTATATTCATTTTGAGTTGAACTTGGTTATTTACATCGTGGATCGACTTTTTAGGTGTAAATTGACTTGTTAGAAAATGTACAGTTCCGTAATATGAAGTAGGTGTCAACATATCATTTGGTACTTTATGCTGATGCAATGAATAGGCGGTTATCTACTTGTATTTTAACAAGTATAACTCATCCTTCACTCATTTCAAACCTTGTTCCTTTCTGTGGTTCAGAACAAATGGAAAACAGTGCTTCTGAATAATTCAAATTGGAGGGACCCTGCTACCTAATGGTAACAACTGTCGGGGACTATTTTCATGTTCAAACACTTTTTGTTGTCTCTTTTTCTGCTCTGGCTTGTCTTCTTCTTCTTCTTTATATATATATATATATATATATATAATTAAAACCAACCTGTGAAGTGGAAGGCTGAAAAAAATATGCTTAATTTGGGAATTTTATTTATTTCCCTCTGGGAATCATCTCAAACATAAAATTTTCCCTTATTGGTGGGGATTTGAATAAAGAAAAATTTATGCCTAAACTGTATAAATGATTTTTATTTTTTATCTTTTATGTTTTTATTCCATTTGTCTTTATAAATGTTCAAATATTTTGCTTTTAAAAAGTGATTCGCAAGTTGACATTTAAAATTAATTATTTATCTCATACTTCATTTTTTCTTCACCACTCACTTTCTTCTTCCTTCTTCCGCCATATCACATCATTAGAAAAAATAATCTATTTTCTTTACTAGGATATTCTATATTACTTATATTACCGTAGAAAACGAAATTTTTTTTATATAGATTATCAACCACATAAAATATGGATATTGTCGACATCCTCGTTCCGATAAGTAAATAAATAAAAATAAAAATAAGAGAACAATAATTAATGGTGGGTAAAAAAGATAAAATAATAACTATAATACCATACACAATATTTTTTTTCAAATGTTAGTTTAATATGGTAATAATTTGAATCAATATTATGCTAATAATTATAAACAATAATTAAAATAGTATATAAGAGGAAAATATGATTTTAAAAATGAACAAATTTTCTTACAATAATTATAATCAATATCTTGAATATTATTTGATTTTTTCTTGGAACTAAGACATTTTCTTTCCCTATTTTGTTTGTGGGTTCTGAAAGTAAAGCACGGAAAGCTAAGAATGTATGTCACCTTTACACCATTCTTTTTCTTTTTTTGTTGTAAAGTTTTTCCTATTATTTTTCTTACACACAAATAATGTTTTTTAAAAAAATCATAAATTTTTTTATAAGTATGTGTTGTCCTATGGCCGATTTCTTTCTTTTTTTCCCACCATTCCTAAATAAAAAAAATACAAGATCTTTAAAACCAAACAAATGTCAATCTTGTTAAACCAAATCTTTGTCGGGTTCATTTTTCAAAAATCTAAAATCAATCCATAATGATTTTCAAATAAACTCACAAACCTTCTCTACATAAAGAACTATGTGATCCCTCATTGTCCATCATAAATGGATATACGTAGGACCAAGGTCAATCCTTGTCGGGTTCATAAAACAAAATAAATATTTTTGTTTCTTAATAGTTTCTTTATTTTTTTGAAGGAAAAATTAAACATTTATTGGCGACTCCAAAATCTTTTTCTCAAATTCGTTTGTTTGATTTCTAAAACGAAAGTAATGCATTTCATGTTTGATTTAAACATAGTATGGAACGACATTTTTTTTTAAATTGGATGTTAACCAAAATCAATATAAAAAGTGGATGTACCACATTCTTTGATAGAGCACGGTATATCATTTTTGTATCAGTCAAAATCTAATGTGAAAAATACATTTTTCTTAGTAAGGATGGTTTAGTTTATCTTATATCACACTTGTGTAATTGTAAAAAAATTAAATATAGCTACACAGGATATCAAATATATATTATTCTCAATCAAATCAATTCAAAAAATTCTCTTAAATCAATTCTAAAGAAACAGGTGTGATGAAATAATAAGTCAAGAAGAAGGTTTGACTATGATAATTGTTCTAAAATCATGTAATTGAATAATAAGAAAGACAACCAAAATTCACTCTCTAATTATAAACTAAATACTCATAATTGTAAAGGAAATTGGTCAATCTGAAAAATAGAAATAAAAACTTGTAAAAAATGGTATTTTTTTTTAAGTTTGATTCCAATCTAATCCCCTTTATGAATTGGACATATATAAACTTTTTATAATATACATAAAATATGTTTTGGTAGCTTAAGTATTATATAAAATTGAAAATAATTCCTAATCAAAATTTTGATACTGTTTAGTTTTTATATACTTTTAAAAGTATTGATTTTGGTTTTTATTTTTCAACTATAACAAATATATATATATATATATATATATATATATATATATATATATATATATATATATAAATTTTGTTTGTGCATAATTTAATGTTTTGTATATGAATCTTTTTGTTATTTTTGTAATCTTGTTGAAGAACAACTTATGTAAATTCAAAATTCTCACATTGGTTAAACTTTTTTTTTCACATTCAATAATAACGTTTACATTAATATTATTGTTCTCTCTAATGAATTTCATATGTTCTTTCCATAATTATAAACTTATATTATTAAAGGATCCTAAAGATCTTGAGAATACTTAAAAGTGATTCTCATAAATGTGACTTTACCTCATAACTATCTATCCTTTTCAAAATTCCCTCCTTTAAAAAACTTTATAAAGTGTGAATATTTTTCATTCACTTTATTATCATTTTCTCAAAAAAAAGAAAAGAGAATACATATTAAATTGTAGTAAAATTTATGGTCTATTTACATGAACAATTTATTCAAAAACTTATTTGCCCCAATTTTAGAGACTAAATTAGGTATTTAACAATAAAACAATCTTATCTTCTATATTTGATGTGATTTTAAAAATGAACTTTTCACTTCAATAAAAACATGAAAGATATAATTCAAAGATAAGATGGAGAATATAAATGTTGTAAAAATATAGTAAAAAATAAAACATATAACAAATGTTGTAAATAATGCTATAAGTTAACTAGATGTATATCTAATTTGTTTAGATAAAAGATTAAGTCTTAAGATAGAATGAGGAAAGGTTGACATCTAAACACTCATTGAATTTCCTTAAGAAAGGGAATCAAATATCATATTCCTTCTTACCTTGGTTAGCTCATGGCCAAAGGCCTATATAAAGTAACTCAAGTGAATCTTGTAAATATTTTGGTTAGAATTCAATAAATGAGTGTTTGAATTTGAAAAAGAATGTGAATTTTTCTTTCTTTAAAGAGTTTTTTGTCCTAACATAAGGTTTAAGTGACGACTCTCCCTCTTGTATTCTCTTGGTGGTACTCCTTAACTTATCCAAGCAGGAGCTAGGACTTTCTTAATCTTTTAATGGTTCTCATTAGTTTATTTGAGGAGATCAAATTCATCTCCTTTATTTGGCTTAAGGAGGAAACCACAAATTAGGATAAGATTTTAATTTCTTTTCTTATTCAATTACTTTTCCATTTTTGTTCTTTTCTTCCTTTTAAAAATAACATATCATAGTAATCTCCAACCTATGCCACTATCATACACCAAATTCTTCAAGAAAGCAAACTATGAAACTAAACACATTTCAATTTGTCTTTTCTCCTTTAGACCACCAAATCATCATCATAAATTCAAGTAACATACACCGTTCATTACACGACAAACCTCAACTAAAGAACCATTAAAGAATCCAATCTTCAACCTTATAAACTTTAATCTATCTTAACCATAACTTTTATAAATCTTTATCAACTCAACTCCAAAATCATCCAAGATTTGTCCTAAACTTTATCTAACCTTTTATCCACCCTTACTCTTCCATAAGCACACAAATTACAACTTCCCTTGTCCAAGAATCACCTACACCAACTCAAACTAGGTGATTGTTCTTTTTTCTTTCATATCTTTGTATCTTGAATTGTGAAACTTACTAATGATAACCCCTTATCGAGGATTTTCCTAGCCAAGTCACATCAACACATCAACCATTCACATCATTTTCCTTCTCCTCAACACACTCGACAAAACTAAAGTCCACAAACAATAATCTCAAATCACAAAATAAAACATAATCATAACTCCTTACGACTATTAAGTACAAAAGGAAAAGTCAAACATATCTCCATGAATTACATGAAAAACTCAACAATTATAACAAAATCATGAATATAAGTAAAAAAAACAACACAAGGAACATGTAAAGGGGATAAAATATTAATGTTTGACATAAAAGTACAATTTCATAACATAAATTCCCAAAGGATTTTTTTCACACTTATGTTTGGAAAAGAAAATGAGTATTTTTCTCACATCAAATAATAACATTGGAATCCTTATGAAATAAGACCAAGTTCTCTAGAGATAGAATTTGATGATTATTCTCTTATTAGAAAAATCAGATGCAAACAAAAACTATTACTAGATGAGGTATGAACTGAAGAGGATTAATTTAAATCACCAGAGAAAGAAACATATGCCACAAATCAAAGAAAACCCTAAATTTGAATGGGATGAGATTTTCTAATTTCTAGAGTTTTCAGAAGAGGATAGGGGGATGGAAAAGGGAATTCAAACGAGGTTCAAGAGACGAGAGAATTAGGAATTGTGGGAGAAGATAACTTAACTATGACGGACAAAGCTCAGGCGACAATGGTGGGACAAGGAATGAAGGCCCAAGCGAACGACAAAGACTCAACAATGGCCACTGAAGTGAAGAAGAGGTGAATTGAAGAAGAATGTCTAGTGAACAGAAGAAGCATAACGAAAATAGATGAGTGCGATCTAAAAAGGAGAAAATTAGGGAATGAGAAACCTACTAATATTTCAACTCCTACCGACAGTTTCCTTCATAAATCGCCAAAATTTCTTCAAAAAAAATTTCGAACTTAACTGCGATTTTAATAAAATCGCTGAACATTTACGAAGGTTTCCGAAATTGTCATAAATAAACCTCTCATATTACATTATTTTTGTAGTGTAAGTTTTGAAAATAAAGTTTATTATATAAGTTAACTTTTTTTAGTATTCGAAAATAAAATTTATTAATATAAATAGTATGATATCATATCAATTAGGATTGCTTTTAATTTTTTCATAATAGGTATGAATTTTTTATATTTAGAATTGCCTAACTTATTTTGGAAGAACACTAGTGTACAAAAGGTCTTTAACATCACCCTTTAGACGTTTGACCACCAAATATCTAATGTAAAAAATGACCGGTGGCATTGTTGTAATTAAAATCACTATTTAAACATCGGCGGGAGGAAGGGGGTCCTCGACATCTAAAGAATAATACACGTCAGCCCCTACAATTGGATGCCAAAAATAGACGAATGAATAAAAAATATTAATATTTTAATTGGCTTTAGACGTCCGGGTTCAGGGTGTCCAACGTCTAAAACCTATTTAAAAGTCGGGGCCAACCATTGGACGCCAATGAGGTAGTCAGAATTCCAAAACTTACCATTTAGACGTCGATCCCGCCACACAGACGTTTAAAGTCTTATTTAGACGTCGGTCCCTCCTAACCCGGACGCCAAATGTGTCCACTAAAATTATATTTCAAACCCTTTAGACGTCGGCTAGGAGGGGGCCCGACTTCTAAACGTCTGCTATTACCAAAACCGCGAATGCGAGGCAACAGTTACGCACATTCAGTGTTCATCATCTTCCTCGCGATTTCTCTCCAATGCCAAAGCTTTTGAGGTTCATTTTCTCTCTTATTGCACCGTTTAAAATTAGTTTTACTCCAATTACATTACTCTTTGATGAATTATCTTCCATTTGAACCGGTTATAATGTATTTTCGTTGCGTTTTGATGCAATTTTGCGCGTGTCCTTGCTCGACGATTTTAAGCGTTTTTGGCTGGCGATTCTTGCGTTTTTAACGGTGCACTCCTCCATTTCCCTCCACTGTGTTTTTAAACGGTGCACATGCAAACGTCTAATGGATTACAGAGCCAAGATTTGTCCAGGACATTAAAGGTCGGTCTCCCACATTCAGACGTCTATATAAACGTCTAACATGTATTATCTGATATCTATATATATCTCTGACCTTTACTATCCGATGTCTACATTGTCGTCTCCCAATAAGATGTCGATGCGGGATCAGACATTAAAAGCCTTAAATAACAGACGTTAAAAGTCTTTTTTACACTAGTGGAAGTTTTTATGTATTTTTTATGCATGAATTTGGTTTGATATTCTTCTTTTTTGTTATTATTTTTTATTTTTAATAATATTTTTTATGTGATACCAAATTATTAGTGTGTTTTGAGATATAGATATGTGATAGTGTATAAATAACTTAATATATTTTTTTTGATAAAATCTTGTTATACAAAAGTGTGATTAGTGATCGACCTTATAAAGGACATGTATCCTAGACCTTTCATCCTCGTTGACACATCCACCATTTCTCAAACTTTTTTTTTCTCCGAGAATAGAGTATAAGTAAGTTATAGTAACTTCAAATGAAGATTATAAATCAAAATTATGTTTAAATTGAATACATTATTTTGAATCCAAAATTATTAATCAAGATTCGCGACTACTTGTGATATGCATTAAATTATAAAAATTATTTAAATAAGTTTAATAAAAACTTGGTTTATTAGATTTTACCAAAAGCACTGTAAAAGTAAACCTAAAAGGCTTACAACCAATTGCTATTGTTTAAAATAAATAATATAGTAAAATATAGCAAATGCAAACAATCCTAAAATTTTTGCGCTCATTTAATTGTTTAGTGTATTAATCGGTTTTAATATATTGCTTTTAATGGGGTTTGGTTGTATTTACTTTTATTATCATATGATAAATTTGTGGATTTGTGTTTGACATTATATATATATATATATATATATATATATATATATATATATATATATATATATATATATATTGGGTTTGTTAACCCGCGTCTAAAAAATACTAAATATTATGAATTCTAAGTTTTAAGGTTAAGAGTATTTTAATAATTTTCATTCTCAAAACCAAAAAAAACCCCAAACTCTTGCTCACATATCTCATTCCTCTCAACCCTTTCTCTTTCATCTCTCACACTCCAACCTTTTCTTTGTCATCCTTACTGTAACCCTAATTGAAAAAACCAGAAGCCGTTAAACAATTTATGTTGAATCATCATCTCTAAAAAAACTCTCCAGACCAATTACTAATTCCTTTCGATGTCATTATGCTTCTGAAAATTAGATAAAATTATATACGACAAAAATTATAAAATAAAAGCTCATTATAAAATCATTTTTTGTAAAAAATTGTTTAATTTCTCATTTTTTTCAGGCCAATTACCAATTCCTTTGATGTCATTATGCTTGTGAAAATTAGATAAAATTAGATAAGACAAAAATTATAAAATGAAAACTCATTATAAAATCATTTTTTGTAAGAAATTGTTTAACGGCGAGTATTTCTGATTTTTTAGGTCAATTACCAATTCCTTTATGCTTGTAAAAATTGGATAAAATTAGATAAGACAAAAATTATAAAATGAAAACTCATTATAAAATCATTTTTTGTAAGATTGTTTAACTGCAAGTGTTTTTGATTTTTTCAATTGGGGTTGTAGGGATGACAGAGAAAAGGTTGGAGCGAGAGAGATGAAAGAGAAAGGGTTGAGAGGAATGAGAGAGGTGAGTATATATATATATATATATATATATATATATATATATATATATATATATATATATATATACATACACACGACTATTTTTGGCTGTTTTGATATGGTATTTATTGGATAATGAAGGAGATTGTTGTTTGAATTGTTCAAACTTTTTCCATCATACTTCTCTGAATGTTCGTATATATTTTCCCACTTTGTGAACTGTGATTAACTGTGATGCTTGAAAGCACACGGATTTTCAATGACAAATGTGAAAAGATGAAGAAAAGTTAAAAATAAAATGTGATAAATCAAGAATTAATGTTTCAAAGTCAAAGTGACCATCCATTACATTATAAACAGTGACAAGACAACCTTAAATATTTTAAGTTGGGGTGTACAGAATACTCTTAAAGCAACCAAATTGTTTACCATGTACTACAAGTGGTTTTTCTTAACTGTTAAATAATTTAGTCAGGACCAGCAAAAAATACACAACAGTAAACTGATTTTATTTTATTTTTAATTTAATTAAACAATGCTATTTTTTTTCATAGCATATAAATACATATAAGCTAACGCACAATTGAAAGATGAAAATTGTCCAGGCATACTAAATATGCGTAAACAAAAGTACATTATGATAATATTTGAGCTTGGTACGGAACACAAACTAAAAAACGAAAAACCTTTCCTGATCGACCTCAACTAATATAGAATAATTTATGTCAAGTCAGCCACCCATCATTGACTTAATTTGAAATAGCAAATCAGATTTAATTGACAGCCCAATTTAACTCACCTCTGTAATCTGATTTTATATCTAATATACGTGAAAATCATATATATATATATATATATATATATATATATATATATATATATATATATATATATATATATATATATATATAAAAGATAAGATTAAGTTAAATTATTATTTTTTTTAATATAGTATCAAAAGCTATTCTAACAAAATTTGTTATTTGGTAAATCTATTCTTCCATTCACTGCCATACTACCAATTAATATCTAATCCATACTCAAAATATATGTCTCAACCTAAAGAATATATTAAAATTTTCATGTATATTAGATGGAAATAAAGTCAATTTACAATATATATATATATATATATATATATATATATATATATATATATATATATATAAAAGATACAAATATCATCTTCCAAATTGATTTTACGAAACTGAATAATTTTCTTTTTTTGGTGAAATCATACTTTTCTTTAAGTTCATAAAAGTAGGTAATATTAATAGGTAAATGGTACATAGGTAACTAGGGATAAGTACTAAAAGTTTTCGTCGTAGTACTAATCATGCAAGAATTATCCCCAAAACGAAAGAAATTACTTTGGAAGTCTATCCTCTTAATAATATACGTGACCGAGCAAGAGTTAAAAAGATTATACCATACTTACATGGAGAATGTGTAGATAGGTGTGTGTTTGCAATTGGTAGACATTCTAAATCAAGGAACGGTATCAAGTTTGATTGATAACTGTATATTTGTATAGAACTTGCATGTTCATTGGAACTTATATTAATATTGCCAACACTTTTTACATCCCAATCTTCACCAACAAAAGTACAATTTACAACAACCCACCTTAAAATGACAACACTCTTCCATTGGGACAAGAATTGCTATGGTATTAATCATAAGAACTTATAAAAGAACAAATAGAATTAAAGAATTTGAGCAGCAAATACCACATAGCATTATCCAAAAGGTTTACTCTGGTAGTAACATGTTAAAGGTTGGCCATAGAGACTTGGCATGCAGCACAGAGATGAGAGCGAGGTAGAACTTTAAGAGGTCTCCAATGATAAGATCTCCAGTTCAGCCCACCAGAGGGGAGAGAGTCTAGGGACAGCTTGCTCAGGTGATACATGCAGCACTTCCCTCAATCTGGGAGCTATGTCCTTCATCGTTGGTCTTAGCCTTGCATCAGATTGAAGACATTCTTTGATCACCTCACAGATGACATCAAGTTCTTCTTCTTTGAAGGATTCCAACGAGGGATCAATCAGATTGCTGACGCTTTGCTTATTATTCAAGTGCTCAGCAGCCTGAAAGGTTTATCAGGATTTATCTTTTAAGTGACATCCAGGAGCAATGATGTTGCACTTGAAAGTACTAGGAAGCACAAATTTCAAACTTACCCAGTCAGTAATGTGGCCATGTTCTTCAGAGTATGGTAGTTTTCCGGAAATGATTTCAAGCAACAACACTCCAAAGTTGTAGACATCGGTTTCAGGATCAGCATGGGGTGGCAAGTCACATTTCTGTGACTCATGTCCAGGTGTGTTGGCTTGTGATGACACATTCTTGCCAAAAGCTATTTCTGATATCTGATAGCAATAAAATGGAGATATGTTACTTGATGCCTTACACATTAAAAGGAAAGAAGGAATAGAAATGTGCATATACCTTAGCAGCAAAGTCATCTGTCAACAATATAGCAACGGAATTGAGGTTGGAATGAGCTACTGGTGGATTCAGATCATGGTGCATATACTGAAGACAATATGATGTGCCCATAATAACCCTCATTCTTGCGCTCCAGTCAAGAGGTTCAACTTCCTTAACTGAAAAGAAACAAAAACACAAAACTTAGCATGTTTTTTGTAAAGAGAACCTAAGCCTTCAATCAGATCCGCTGTGTTACCATGCAGATGCTCAAATAAGCTTCCATTCGGAGCATACTCAAATACCATCATCCTGGTGAATGGTTCTTCTTCATCACAGTACCCAATAAGATTGGTAAAGTTCTTATGGTTAACACGGGATAATGTGGCAATCTGAAGAACAAGGGACAAAATTAGCAACAGGTAATTAAGAATTGACAGTCACTCAATTGGGTTGGGACACCCAAATCAACTTTTTCCTCTCCATTGACTAGGGAAAGAGAAAACCTTTTTGCGATAGGCCGTCTCCATTGTCTTTGACCAATCACGGGCCGAAGTAACAATAGTTGAATCAACAGCAATCTCGACTCCACTGGATAGTGTTCCCTTATATATGGTGCATTCATCAAAAGTATTAATAATATTGCTGAAATCTTCACAGGCTGTCTCCAGCTCTGCCTGATTCAACTTGGGGACCCCTACATTACATACAAGTACAAAACACAGTCAACATATGTTAACATTAACTTCTATTTTTTTTTTTATCTACGGAGCACATTGGGAACTTTTTACCATTTTGTTGGCTATAACCTCTTCCAGAGTCCCTAACCCTGGTAATAAATCTAAGCCCAGATAACACTTAGCAGGAATTTTGAATTGAGCTAATAACTTACGGAAGAGATTAGACATAACCGATTCACAGTTTGACACTTCAGATGGTATATATATTGCATAACAAAAAGATAGAGTCCATTTTCTTGCAATTGGCTGACCATAAACTAACAAAAGATTTCATAAAATTGTTGCTATTCAAATTAGAAAGATGATGATGGTTGAACAAGTTGAACAGGAGAGTCTCCAAACATTTAATAAAAAATGGTTATGGACCTATTGTAACTTCCATAAAGAAATGAAAATAATCAATCGCATTATTACATACTAAAGAACATATATGAGGGAAGTATGAGGCGTTTAAAATTTGGCAAGCTGCCATTAGCCAAGTTAAAACTTCATTTTCAAATCAATAATTTATTACCGTCAAGTTCTTTAAGGTATCTGAAATTCTTTGGTGAACACTAATAATAATGCTGTTCTAAGTTGTGCTCAAAAAATTAAACATGCCCTAGCTTCCCTTGAACAGGTTTAAAGAATGAATTGAAACCAAGATAAATTGGGTTTACAAACACAGCCTCATATTTACTAAAAATAATACCTGTTATAAATGCTTTCTGCAGCTGTCCACTTATTCCTGTTTTCCATGGCTTTATTACTCTTGCTGCTCGTTTTCGCCAAATGCAAAGCATGATCAAAACAATAATGACCAAGACAGCTACACCTGCTATTATAATAATATACTCCCATAATTTTCCAGAAGCAACATTAGCTGAATTTGGTTGACTTGTTTGATTCGTAGGTGTCAAATTAGAAGTTGAAGGCAATTGTCCAGGTGACTGATTCTGTTGCTTATTGGTGTCTGGGAAGGCTGGAAAAGCTCCACTGCTCTGGGTAATTGGAATATAACTGATCTGTATAGTAGGCCCACCACTGAAAGGTGCAGCTGCAAGGTTACTAGACTGATCAAGCAACTTCCGTCGTGCTGAATTGACTACATTTTCTACATTCTGGTCAATCTCTGAATCATCAGAGCCTACATTACGGAAGGTATGTCTTGAAAGTCAGTTAAAAGCATAGATATCAATTTCTCACAGGCCATAAATCAATCAAGGTTCTCCACTCACCAGTCAGAATGCCACACCATTTCTCTGCATGGGCATGAGGGGTGGCCTTTACTAGCTTGAGCCTTCAAATAACAGCAGACTATTTTAGTAAGGTAAACATGATGCAAGAACAAAATATAAGTAAATCTTCAGATTGAGATGGTAGAAAGTTATCAACACACAGTGGAAGTGCCATAGCAAGGACAGCATTGGCGTATTTTTTTAGTGCTCCTTTAAGTGGAATAAAAGATGAATCTGCCCCATTCCATTGCTTATAATTTCTGTGCCATAAAATTTTCACGCCATGTTGTTGTATACTTTTCAGATATGCATCGAAAGGTAAAAAAAATAAGAAACTCATCCCTTCTTGTGAACCATAAAGGATGAAGCAAATTAGGAATACAATCCCATAGGATGGTACTGTCAGTTTGATACTGCAACATCTAATCTTACCAGCATAAAACAGAGCCATACAACATTAAAATTTCAGTTACTCATATAACAATACGATAACTATGGTGATCAAATTTAAGAAAATCAAATAAAATAAAAACACTGAACACATGCAATTCTGCAAGTCTCTCGAGTTTATACGCTAAAGTACACCAAGAATTTCCAATAGACAACAAAATGATTAACAGCTTGCTTTTCACCAACCATTAGGATATCAAATGACAAATGATAAACAGGTTGCTTTTATTGTTAGTTAGATGAATTTTAATCTTTGCAGCACATGTAATTTCACAAGAGCCAATCATAATTAAAGAGAGTGTGACTCCTGCTATCAACGTGTAACCAAAAACAAAGTGAAAAACTGGTTTTTCAAGAGTTAAAATAACAAATTAAAAAAATGAAAAAAAAAAACACATTTCAGTTTGTCTTTACCAACATAGACCTCCATTCAAGAAAGAATATACATTGTCACTTTCTCTTTACCTGGGTGCAACCTTTCGGTTCTTTCCAAGTGATGAAGTTGTCAAACGAGTTGAAAGATTGATACTACAGGGCAATCTGAGCTTTCCAATCCCTTGAGAATCACTGCTTTCACATTTCTTGTCACAAATGAACCTAGGGAAAAAATAAATTCATTGTAGGTAACCCACAAATGTAACCAAATAGAAAAAAAAATAGAGTTAACTTACAATTGTTCTGACAACAACAAATGGCCAATTTCTGCTGGGACACATCCAGTCATGTTATTCCCCCTTAAATCCAATAACTCCAGCTTGTCTAGATCACCAAGTTCTTCGGGAATAGTACCAGAAAAACTGTTCTTGTATAATATACTATTTCAAAGAAATAACGGTTTATCTGAATTAGAAATATATATTAATATAAATAACAATATTAAGTAAAATGAGCTGTTGGATTTTTAAACTTTTGGAGAAATGGCCCATAATTTAGTCTTTCATTAAAAAACAACATAAAATTAAGTTACAACACAACAAGAGCTATAATAATTGTACAGAAGGGCTCATCATAATCTGTCCAACAAAGGCAAAGAATCATGATGGACGCTAACATGGCCTTATAATGCAGCTGAGAGGAAATTAACTGAAAATACTAGAGAATATAGCCACTTTCAGAGTTTTTTATGGGAAGCGAACTGCTATATTGCAGGCAAGCTTACAAAACTAGCATTGCATAGAAGATAGAAGAAAATAGAGGAGTGATAAAAATCATACACAGAGAGACAGAACATTTATTGCTACCAGTCTCTTGAATTATTGGATGCATTCCAGACAATAACAACATACAAAACAAGTATCACCATTTCATTCTTCAAGCACATCCTGAAATTTAAGAATGACCTCCATATGACAAATATTGAGCTCTTGGATTAAGTTAAATTATTATAAGATAAAGTTCAATCAGCGCTTTTACCAGCATAACGTGTTTTACTTTTGACATAATGGTAACATGGCAAGAACCCTTACAGGGATTTTAGATGACTAAGTTTCCCAAGCTCAGGAGCCAATGTGCCTTCCAAATATAGTTCAGGTAGGACCCTACAAGAAACATTGGAACGTGCAAAAGCATATAAGCATAAAAATTCTGCACTCACGTCAATCAAAATGGTTGTTTTCTTTAGGCGTCAAGAACAGTTATATCATTATATGCATTATAGTTTGCCTTGGCAAAAAAAAAAAGTAAAAATAATACAGTCTCAATGGAAGATTAGAAAGAGGAAATCAAAAGGAACTTACAGCATTCGCACTTTACCACCTACACAACGAACACCATACCACTGGCAAGGATTACAATCATTTGGGTTCCAATTTGACAGAGCATGAAAAGGATCACAAGTTATTCTTCCCCGAAATTCCAACAAGGATAATCCTGTATATCCATTCCAAATGCAACAACAAAAATCAAACACCAAGATACAAGGAATGCATTAAACGATTCTCTGCAAATTAGGGAAACTAAAAGGACAATCCATGAAAATCACCTTCATCGTTTAGAGACAAACAATGTTGAGTTCCCCATAGAGAAATCAATCCAACATAAATTCTGAGCCACAATCCATATGGGCCCCATATGCTTTCCATTGATATATGAAGGCAATGTCGCTTTGGTAGAGACAAGACCTATATGTCGTTATGAGCAGTACATATCATATGTACAAAATAGGAAGGTTTTTTCTGTACATAGAAACCCTTCCACCTATGTGGATGAAGCTGAGGAAATTTCACTAACTAGACAAAACTTGTATATTACAATCAAAAGCTCTTGGGTCCAAAGATCATTTGAGGGTCTCTCATTTTCTATTCAATCTTTTCCTTACAACCTTTTGCTCAACAACGGCATACCCGGCTCACGATCTTCCTCCCAAATGATCTCCCACCAATGGGGGCTGGGGCTGTAAGAAATTACATCCAAGGAAACAAAAAAAAGAAGTTTTTATTCCAACAATAAAAGAATCAATGAAAAATGACAACGTTGACAGACAATCAAAACCATAAGAAAGAAGAAACAAGGAATAACCCCATCAGCAAGCAAACTTTGTGGGTGTGTGCCATCGCACCAATGCTAAGAAAAAAAAAGGGTTAAAAGGGCATTGAATTACCATGCAAATGGGAGAAAAGGGTGTAGGAAAAGATGCCCTTTGTTGGATGTAAGAGAACGATCAAGAATGATTGATGATGAAATCTAACGCAAGTTGGTGGTGATAGGTGGGGGGGTAAACTGAGACAGGGAATCAGATAAAGGAAGCAAAAGATTCAACGATTTGATATATGGAATATTGAATGTTTGGCTCAATTGCTCCCTTAGAGAGGAGTCTCAGATGACCCTCTCTCCGACCACCTTCATCCTCTTACAATGTTAAGGTTGTTTTGTCTCTTGTCTCAGTTTCTCTCTCATCACCCCCCACCACCCACACACACAATTCCCCCCTCTCATATTTTCCTTTTTCCTAAAATTCGCTGTAGGTCCCATTGGCCACCTCTTCCGAATTACTCGCACGCGCTTTTTGTTTCTGCCGGTTCACTATTAATGATAAATATGTATCTGTTTTCCATTTTCTGTTAAAAAAGTTTATATTTTTACTATATATCATCAAAAAATTTCTTGGAATAGATTGTCTTCTTAATATGTGCAATCTATTCTTCAATTATTAAAAAATAGATACTGTCATGAACAAAATAAAAACATATTAGGAATTGCTTGTCACGATCTGTAGCAGAGACGAATCAACAAACATAATATTGGTGTCTGACTATGCAAAATTGACCTCTAACCAACATTTCTGAATCATAAATGTCTTGCTATTGGTTGCATTTTGCTCATGCTATTTATTCCTTTTGAGGATGTGTCCAAACTTCAATAAGAAAAATATTCTCAATAAGAAAAATAGTTAATGTGCTATGTATATAAAATAATAAATACGAAAAGAAACTTTAGTTAACCGTGTAATCTTATTGCTAACATGTTTTTAAATTTATTTTTTTATTTGATTATATATTTATTTATAAAACTTAAGTTTATACTAATTTAACAATTTTGTTTTAGATGGAGAGGAAACATTTAAAATAGACATAGACTATTTTCATACCTTTTTAAAACAAATGATACTAGTATACTTGTGTACATATTTTGAGACATGTTCGTAAAAATAAAAATAATAGCAAATAATAAATCATTTCAACAAAGTTATATATCAAATGACAATTTAAATTAATAATAAATATTTTGAAACATAAAATATTTCGAAGTCTTAACTAATTACCACCCCATGTTCTTTCCAATGACAGTGAAGTGAAGGTGTTGGAATCTTTAGCGTGAGTTAGAGAAACACGACAAGGATCTTACATGGATCTTTTTTCCTTCAGCATTTTACACAAAAACTGCCAAAAACTCTCTTTATTAAGCTCTACAAACGAATATACTTTGCCCTGAAAAAGATGAACATTTTTTAAGAGTAATGTCATATCTTAAAGGTAAAATATATAAGTGTCTAATTTATTAATTCATAAAAACCATTTTATATAATTAATTAGATTTGTTGTATTTATTTATACATTTTATATGATTAATTAAACCTGTCATTATAGATAATCATAAAAACCATTAAATAAACTGTTATGGATGTAGAAGTTATAGTATTTCTTGAGAATGTGAGAGGGTTGCGGAATGTTATTTTGTTGCCATAAAAGGAGGAAGAAGTTTATACAATCTTTCTGTATGATGTTCTGATTAGTTTCTTTTTTTGCTGTCAAATGATTCGTTGTAATGCTATTAATATGTATAATATGAGAAGACAAAGTCATATGTTTTTCCTAAGAAATCTGTGAACGTGCATCCCATTTTGCATTGGAGTGGATAATAAGAACGAAAATAAGAAGAAAATTTTG
The DNA here is from genome assembly GCF_029865625.1 of Vigna umbellata. Lineage (NCBI taxonomy): Eukaryota > Viridiplantae > Streptophyta > Magnoliopsida > Fabales > Fabaceae > Vigna > Vigna umbellata. Next base: position 50,271,003 of record NC_142165.1, on the reverse strand, counting down.
GAAAGTGATCTAATGAAATAAAAAGAAATAAAACTGGCAACACATTCTTTTCAAATATTTTATCATTCTAGATTGAAAATATAAAACAGAGTAAATGATAATTTTTCAAATAAGACTTAAACCTCAATTTTTTTTCTTCCAAAATTCTATTCAAATGTCTATCTTTTTTAAAATATTGCATCATCATTAATTTTTATATTACACACACATCTCATTAAATTTTAATATAATAATGTTTTTATACTGAAAAACAAAATATATATCAAATGGTTAATTCATTACATAGTGTAACATCCCAAAAATACACTAATAACCATATAATAGAAATAATTACATTTGATAATATCTCAGTTCAGTCTTACACAAAACAACGAACGCTTACGGTCGAACGGCCTTTCATAAGCTACAAACTTAACCTATACCAGATGAGAGGAAACACTACCGAACGGTTTACAAAGGCCAAATACCGAACGATCACATAAAACAAAAGAGAGGAGGTGACCGAACGATCACCACACAAAAGACTATTATCTACAAGTCGAACGTTCCTATGGTTTGGTCTTCACTTCCACTTCTATTAAATTTTCTTCTTCCAGCGCATCCTCCAACAGCGCGTCTCCTTCTGCTCACATCCACACGGATGATCATTGCAATGACAAGACGGACGTACAAGGACGAGACAACACAATAAAAACACAGGGTAAGCTTATGTAATTTAATTCATGTATCAACATATATTTTAAACAATCCAACATACAAGAGAAATTCAACATACGTATCATATCAAGCCTAACACTAGACTGACTGTCCGGACTGTATGAATTCTGTGTAGCTACGACGTTCGTGCACCCGGGTGATGTAGTAACTGGAATACTCTCATCAGCTGCCACCCAAGGTTAGTCCGTTCCGTCCAAAGTACCCCTAAGGACTAGGACCTCCTGCCGTTCCCACACATGACCTACCCTCCTCTACGTGAGGACGAGTACTCACAGAACATCAGGATGAACCGGCAGCTAAGCATTACCACATTCATACTTTACAAATTTCAATAGTCATACATGAGTCGTTCCTCCCTGGAACGCTCGTTAAAAATCCACAACCTTTCTTTCATCTCATATACTATTCATCTTTTATAATTCTTCCCTTTAGTGTCATCTTTATCACAATTTCAAAGATCATCAAATATCGAACGTTCAGCCCCCTTCAGAATGAGGAAGGGCGAAAGGAACGAGATAGAGAATTCTCCCGTTCCCGAATAGAATAAGACCGAAAGTTATTATTAGATTTATTGAATGAATCGGGTACACTTATATAATAGACGACGAACGTTATTTACATCGTGAATCAGTTAAATGAACTGACCCTTGGAAGTTCAAGCTAACACTCAATTTATAACTCAAGTATGGAGGCTCTAGGTCGGACCCAACGAATGCAGACACATCACAACATTAAAGAACCATATTTGGAATAATTCAAATATAGAAACCTAATGTCAGTCAATGACCGAACACGGTAAAAGGAATTTTACTGAATTTGGACGAACGCTATTTCATCAAGTTGGATAAATTAAAAACGAGTACGAGAGTTCGGTATAAGACCGAGCGCCACTCATTACAAGAGCTTGGGTTGAGACCTATCACAAATTTAAACTTATAATAGGAACATTAATAACAATAAATATGATAAGACACGTTGGAAAACGTGTTGAAGAATAACTAAATATACAAATACATGTTTACAAGATTTTCAGTTTCTCACGTAACACTCAGGTACATCTACGTTTGGCCGTACGCTCAAACATAGCACTATTACAAGAAGGCGCTCGTCCTCAACTAGAATTCTTCCCAAATGAAAGAATTCCATTTCAAAGAAGTTTACTAGAAACACCGAACGGTCAAAGACCGTTCAATGACGAACGTACATTATCATAGTGAGAATTTCATATTCAGATTATCATTGATATTTAACTCATTTTTCAATACATCATTTTTGAACCTTATAAATTCACATAAAACATCAACTGACATACTTCGTAAAACCTATATCATGTTAATAAATCATACTCCAAACAATTACTCATACTCACATTCATATACTTCAAACATATCAACCATCATGCATTATATTCATTCATTCCAATAACGGACCTTCATACAGTACAACATCATACAAATTAAATTAAATAAGCTTCCCTTACCTCTAGGGTGAACGATCGTTCAAGTTATAGAATTGCGGTTTGCCTGATTAAGATTCTCCTACCCTCAATGTTAAATCAACTCTTCAAAGAAAAACAACCAACAGACAAACTGTTTAAGAAGAGTACTACGAACTCATGCAACCAGAAGTTGGTTTGCATGAGCCAGAAAATGAACGACTAAAGGAGAAAAGACTTACCAGATCAGAAACTGAAACTGTTCGGTTCAGAATGAAGCTTAGGACGCCGAGAACGTTTCTACGGTGCCTGAACGTAGATCAAATTAGAGAAAGAGTGAGATTTCTTAAAGAGAAGAAAGAGTTTCTAGTGAGAAGGAGGAGAAATGGGAAGTTCAGAGTTTTGGGAAGAAGGTTGCATGCATAAGAGAGTGGGACGAAATTTTTCAGGAAATCATTTTCTTCCCACGTCAAAACGAGCGTCCGCTCTTCTGCTGACACCTGCATCCCACTATCTGATTTCTGATCCTCGTATCTTGACACTTGGCGTCCGCGTAGAGGGTTTTGGGTGCGTTTTAAATGAGCTGACAGGAGGGATTTGGGTACGTATTTACGAGGTCTGACATTCCCCGTAACTACAAAAATTTTCGTCATCGAAAATTAAAACTTACCCGAAAATAAGTGAGGATACAAGTCCCTCATGGCATCCTCCACTTCCCACGTAGACTCGCCCGTCTTCTCGTCCCAGACGACTTTCACCAATCGGATTGCTTTCCTCAAGATTTGATAAGGTCTGACGAACTTGGGAGATAGCTTCTTGGGTCGAACAGCTCTGCCTACTCCAGTGGTGTGATTCAGTCTAAGAAAGACATGTTCTCGTGCAGCGAACTCCAATGGCCTTCTTCTCTTGTCTGCATATGACTTCTGCCTGCTCCGTGACGTTTTCAACCTTTCTTGGATTAGTTTCACCTTCTTAGTAGTCTGCTGAATAAGCTCAGGTCCAGTCAACACCTTCTCTCCTTCTTGAAACCAACACAGTGGCGTGCGACACTTCCTTCCGTAGAGAGCTTCAAAGGGAGCCATTCCAATGCTGGATTGGAAACTGTTGTTTCTCTCTCATCTTCATACTCTCTCTCACCCACACACAGCAACCCGCGACAACGCAATTTGTTGTTTTTGCTCTGTTCGTTCATTTGTTTTCACTTTAATAACAAAATAATCAAAATTATTTTATTATTAAAGTGGAAAACAAATGAAAGAACAGAGCAAAAACAACAAATTGCGATGCCGCGAGTTGTTTTTAATTAAATTATAACTTTTTCGGATTCAAATCTATGAAAAAGATGAAAACAACTAAG